>NC_059303.1:4475359-4537859 GCF_017591435.1 Portunus trituberculatus
TATTAAGTGTTCTTACCTTGGACACACACGTTTCAGGCTAATGGTGGTAAATGGTAGAGGAGGCGGAGGGAGGGAGGGGATGCAAGCACCATTCACATGTAAACATTAAACATAAATTAAAACTACACTTTCTTTAGACAACAACAAAAAAAAATAAATAAAAAAAGTCAGTAAATAGTGTGAAAATGATAAAAGAACAATCACAATGCATGAAATCCACCAGAAACATGTAGAAACTAGCTCAGCTGAGGCTAGACCGATGCCCCGAGCTGCGACTATAGCGGCAACATCCCCAAGCATGACTCATATCTCAAAGTTTTGCTCGTACCTCAAAATAAAAAAGACCAAATGGTAGCTAGTATCTCAAAAAACTCATATCTCAGGCAGCTTGTATCTCAAGGTACCACTGTGTGTATATATATATATATATATATATATATATATATATATATATATATATATATATATATATATATATAAATGTGTCTGTGTGTGTGTGTGTGTGTATGTGTGTGTAGTATATCAAAACATCTCACCTCAGCATTTTTTGACGCATCTATACTTCTTCTGTTGACTGAAAAATTATTCCGCTTCTTCAGAGAACTTCTTAATCTGAAAATAAAATCACATGAGTTACATTTAAACATTCATTAGTTTTTCTTCTTTATCTTAACTTACTGAGGTGCAACATTAACTTAATTGAGAGGTGAGAGCCTCTAACTTACTGCAGACATGGCAGTCAGCTGGCTAACCACATCAAAATGACACCGGAGTGCTGGGGATATAAATCTAAATATTAGAGTTTTAGTGTGCAGTTCCATAAATCATACAGCGTTCTACCAAAATAAGTCGAGTGATAACCACACAAGTACCCTTTAAGGATGAGTAAAGGGTACATAAGAAGAAAGGTGTAAGTCTGACATTAAATAATAAGGAATGCATCAATGGCTGCATCTTAAGGCCTAAAACATGAAATGAGCACTCCTGACTAATGAAAAATCCCTAGATTTTTTAAAAACTCCTCCGATTTTTTTAAATATATCACTATACTTAGAACAATCCTAAATATAGATATATTCATCTTCTATGCATACAAAGTCATTAATAATGCATTGTAGAGATGTACCGATACAAAAATTTTGGCCGATTCTGATACCGACACCGATACCACCTAATTGGGCCGATACCGATACTACTACCGATACCGATACCGATACTACTACTTATAATGATTACTGCACTGGACACCAGGATGAGTTGGTGGACGGCGAGCGTTATCAGATGGGAGGCTTTGTTTTGGGGGATGCTGTAAGTCCTTCTGAGAACGTTTTGTGAAATAAGACCAATTCTAAAAGCTTTTGAAGCCATTTGCAAAGGTAAATTACTCAGTAATTGGAATGATTATCTTCTCAGTTTTCCGATTTTTGTCAGTTATTTTAAATTCTTACTTCTTACTCCTTTAGCGACCACTTGGTCTTGTGCATTTTCATTATTAATTTCATTGACGATATTTTGGCGATCAAAAATATATTTAGAATTATTAAAATTGTAAAACATACACAAAATATTAGCAAAAGAAACTCATTTTGTTGTGGATGTTTCTCATTAATTAAATCTGACACCCTTTGATATTAATTCATTAGACATTAGTAGACCAATTCAGAAAAATGAGCTTTCACCTAATCTTTTCAATTAAATAGAAAAAAGTTTAGTTTATTCAAAATTTCTAGTGTATTGCTATGATCTTAAATAATCAATATGCACACAATGCATATGATTACAAAACAGAATCGTTACTTTCTTAGTTATGGAATTTTTACATACTTAGGTTAACACAAGTATATAACTCAAAAATTAAACTTGCATTAAAATTGATATACATATATATAATTTGAGCTTCCACCTATTCCAGTATGATATCTTGGAAAAGGCTACCACTAGCACTGTTAAATATAAATCAAATAAGAATATGCTGTTATTTACAATAATGCAAAATGCCTAATATATATATATATATATATATATATATATATATATATATATATATATATATATATATATATATATATATATATATATATATATATATATATATATATATATATATATATATATATATATATATATATATATACCAAATCATTTTGTTGGATTCTCAATATCTGAAGTTTGACATTCTTAGATTATAGTTCAAAAACATAAGCTTTTCACCTGTGTGAACTTTGTGTGGGTGGAGGAGCAGCGTCTGACTGAGAGACAGTGAGAATGCGTGGTGACTCATGACCGACCGTGTGACAGGATGCCGGAGTTCAGCCTATACGCGTTTCATACACGTCCAATTTAGAGGTTGTGGCTTATTACCACAGAAAACAGTATTCTATGACATACGGTAATCACCACGGAAACTTAATACGCCATATTATATTAATTTGGTATCATCAATATCTTATATCGAATATATCACTAAGTAGTAAATTCCTTTTAAGTATCGGAAGTATCGGCATAAAATAAGCCGATACCAATACCGATACCCAAAAAATGGCCAATACCGCCGATTCCGATACTGATACCGATGCATCGGTACATCTCTAATGCATTTTAACTAAACCTAAGCCTTAACTGACCCTAACCTACACTAACACCTAACTTAACTTAAAGCAAAGATTTCATGTTCTTCACAAAACTTAATTATCAGCATTGATATCAAATTAATACTAATTAGCAAGGGAAAGGGTATAGAAGAACAGAGTCTTAAAAAAATATCTACTTCACAGTGGTGCACTCCTTTTTTGGGTCAGTGAGACTGACAGGTTCTCTAGTAATACTGAGAAAAATGAAGCTGACCGCAAGGTTAGATTAATGTCGTTTCTTACCTAGATGAGGCCTAGAGCCCCATCTAGCAGATGAAACCTCCAACCAGGACTGCAGGTGAAGACAAGGATAGACCAATGATTTCAGGCAATTTTCTCTAGTATCAAAGATGGTGCTCATCATAGCAAAAGCAGCAATAACTCTCACTTATTTTTTGTGGTAAGTGGTGACATTTAACCACATTTTAGCTTTCCCCAACCAGTAACCCCACTTTCCCACCACGTTCACTTGTTTGTTTAGGGTTAAGAGTCGAAAATATTAGTAAGCAGAGTGGCATGCCTTGCCTTTGTATTCACCAAAGCATCCAAACTGTAGTGACACTATTCCAGCAGATCGGGAGAAAGGCGTCAGTCTGCCATTAAATAATACGGAATGCATCAATAGTTGTATTTTGATCCTTAAAGCACGAAATGAGCACAGTAGATATTTCAATAGATAAAAAATAACCTCAATGTAGCAATGACAAACACTTCCTTCTGAAAGTTATACAATCATTAAGAACGTTGTTGGGAATCAACCAACTGGTATGCATTGAAAATCATTAACTACTTAGAGGCTCCAGCAACATACTACGACCAATATAATCAATCCTATTGCAACCGACGGTAATCTATTAGTCTGTACAAGAACTGGTTACCTGAAAAGATCATTCAGAATTTTGTCCACTAAGACAGACCTTCTGTTGTTGATACGCAACAGTTTCGGCCACGGCTCGGTAATGTATTAAACACACCAAAAGCATATGCTTAACCTCAAGGTAACACTTAAATTAACGCACAATCACCAGTACATTGACCAGGCTGGATCCACAGGCAGTACCTCAATTCGCTAAACTCTTGCAAGAAAGAATGAGAGCGTTGACATTTGAACCCACCTGTCTGTCGCCGCCATGCCGCAGTGTTTACAGGCGGCGACGGAGGGGCGGTGCACCTTTATTCTTGCCTGTTGGGGAGCGACGCTCACCTCGGAACCAGCACTGCATTAAAATATGCCAGTTTAATAATGCTGCTTGAAAACACTCTTTCTAGTCCAACTCAGGAAACGAATATTGTGCACTTACGTAAGGCACCACAAACTGGGAAAGCCCTTCACCTTCACTTATACTTTGCTGTTCCCTGCAGCGAGATTTGTGGATGGTACAGCGCATGATCCACATTTATTAATGTTGTTGTTAATTTTTTTCCCTTCTTTTTGTTTTCTTCGACTCTCAGACATACACCGTGTGGTACATCTGTAACGATATTTTATTCCGTAGATTTCCTGACTCCTGAGTTTGGTTGGTATTACGTAAACTCAAAGTAATTGTTTTCGTCTACTGTACCACAAAAAGAAAAAGTTTCCATATTCCACATCAATGTATAGGCTACATACACTATGAACAGATTGATATATTGTCTGTTGCTACTTGGAAACATCTATATCTAGTAGAATGAGAGACAAATACTCTCTCTCTCTCTCTCTCTCTCTCTCTCTCTCTCAGCAGAACAATAAGAAAAGAATATTGTTAACCGAAAAAAAAAAAATGCAGAAAGACGAGTGGTGGACTTTCAGTGAAATGAACAGCGTAAAGCAATAGAAAGGATGACTGCAGAAAGAAAGGAATATGTCACGAGAATGCAAGGACAATAGGATACTTCAAATCGAAAGCATCTGCTTGCCGCTTAATAGGGACTGTAAAGGTTACAGGCAAACATACAGATAATTAAACAGGTAGGTGGATGTAGATTCATTAGACTGATAGATAGGCAGACACAGAGACAGATCAACAGAAAGATAAACCGATAAATAAATAGATAGACAGACAGACAGACATACAGATAGATAGATAGATAGACAGATAGATAAATAGTTAGATAGATAAATAGATAGATAGACAGATAGATAGATAGATAGATAGATAGATAGATAGATAGATAGACAGATAAATAGATAGATAGATAGATAGATAGATAGACGAATTCACAGGCAGACAGACAGACAGACAGACACAAATATGAATAAGCAACTAAACAGATAGATAGATAGATAGATGGATACATAGTTAAATAGATAGATAGATAGATAGATAAAATTCCCGGTAGATAAATGTATGAAGAGTATAACATTTTGTGAGATATTAAAAAGAGATAAACATTTTTTTTTGTCATTAGCATATCAAGACAATTAAAAAATATTTGTAACACACGAAACAAACACAAGCAAATTAATAACTGGTTAAGTTTACATCCGAAATTTACCAGACTAAATAAACATCTACCTATTACACCCTGTGCTGTAATTACATTATTACCTGTCTCGTGGGTTTCTACATTGATTTGCCGTTGTATAAGAATAGTTGTTCAATAACTAACAAAAGGTTATTATCAAGCGTTAAATGATTATCAAGATGGACACAGCTATAGGCTCAGAGGGGAAGTAGCTATTTATTATCAATTTCATGGTATTACTATAAATATGTTTATTCTTTTGTTTAGTAAGCTTCTACGTGGCTTTTATCATATAGCACTGGACACATGCCAAACGCACCAATTTTATGATGCAATGCTAATAATGGACGTACACCAAACGATTAAAAAATTATAAATAAAGTAAAAAAAAATATAGAAGCAATTATTGTGAAATAATTAAAAATATGCCTTCGCACAAATCAATACATGTGACATTAAGTGTTTTATAATGTTTGAGCACTTTCAAGCAAATTGTATAGAAACTCCAATATTGTTCAGTAAAAAAAATATAATACGATCTAGTTTTGCTTCCTAGTGTGCGTCAGGCTGGCAGTGTATTCCTCCGCGCGAGAGAGTCAGGCCGTCAGTAGTAAACAGAAGTAGTGGGGAGGTGGACGTTCGCCAGATCTTCCTCTGCCCCTGCCTCCTTATATCGGACATGACTTCTCCTCGCTGTTCGGCGTGATATCTTATTTTTTTGGGGGCAAGATGACCTCACCGGAGTTCCAGTTCATACCTCCTCCAGAAGCCCCCGTGTTCAAGCCGACGTGGGAGGAGTTCCAGGATGCCTTGGGATACATTAACAAGATACGGCCCATCGCTGAGCAATCCGGGATCTGTAAAATAATTCCTCCACCGGTAATACACAGCATCGCACTTGTCTGTTCACCTCTAGATTAGCTTTAACACGGCCCTTTGTATGCCTTTGTGACTTGTGTGCTATGGATAGCTGAGTAGTTAGGGGTAAAAGAGGGTGATGACTGATTTCAGTGGTAGCCTCTGCCGAAGGTGTGCACGGAGGAGCACACTACTTCGTGGGCGAGAGCGACGCGTCCTTTGGGTGATTAGCTTGTTTTTTTTGTTCCGAATGTGCAAGAGACGGGGTATTTGACCCAATGCTGCGAGTTTCGTGTGTTTTTATAGCCACGGAAGCAATGCATTATCGTGAGCTTGGCCGCATATGCGTGCAGGGAGGAGACGTGCACGCGTCTGTAAGGGATATGGCGACTCGGGCCTCATCCTTTTTTGACTGTCTTCGTGGCGTCACCTTGACCCTCGAGGCTTTATGACAGCTTGCACGTGTGTTAAATGCTGGAAGATGACATTGTCTGGATGTGAACAACGGGACGTGGAAATATTCGCAAAGCAACGCGTGTTACATGACGCGACAGGAGATTTAAAGAACTGTTCTCGGTAAACATATAGGATACAGGTGGAAGATCAAAGCGTGAGGTGTGGCCCCACAGTACGGCCAGCCAGATATCAGCCACAGTTAGCCTGCCCTCTTGAACTGAAAGTAGGGTGTTGTGAGACGTATGGACAATGTCTAAATAGAGGTGGTGGTCATGGGCGATACTCGTGACTTGGGGTGGGGTGGCGATGCTGCTAGGGACGTAATGCCTTGTGCTAAACTTTACTTCAGGTCATTTGAGTTTTTTTCAGGATGGGAGATGGGTAACACTGGAGTCGCGAGGGCAGGGTGTGGATAGTTGACCCCGCATGTCGCAGCAGCGTGGTGCCTGCCCTGGGCGGGGGTTGGGGGGAATCAGTGGAGTTAGGGCGTGGAGAGGGACACAGCCGGTAAGTATGGAAGGAAGGCAGTCGGATAGGAGTAGTTATGAGGATATGGGTGGAGATAGACAAGGTAGGCTCAGGAGGTGGAGAAGGGTGGAAGCCATTTTGTCTCATTCCAGAATCACATCTACACCAAAATGTTCATATACATCAAGTTTCTTTTTGACTAATACTATGTAATATCTACCTCTGAACATAATTTCACACATAGAACTGATCCAAATGTTCATTATCACCTGTCATTGCTATATAACTGACATATATATATATATATATATATATATATATATATATATATATATATATATATATATATATATATATATATATATATATGTGTGTGTGTGTGTGAGAGAGAGAGAGAGAGAGAGAGAGAGAGAGAGAGATTGTGGTGTGTGTATTTGTTTAGAGTTGAAAAATAATATTACTTAGGTGAAGTGAAGTAACTTAGTAGCAACAAAAGAGGCTGGAGGACTGCATTGTGTTATTTGTGTATTATCATCAATCAATCTGGTATTTCATCGTTCAAAAATAATTGAAAATTCCTGTATAATATTACATATGAAATACCAATGTAGAGAGGGATAGACAGTGAAAATATTTTAAGGGTGTTGTTTTTGTAACATGCTAGTCCAAACTTGAACAAATTGTAGTTTTTTTTTTTTTTTTTTTTTTTTTTTTTTGCATCATCACTCCATCATGTATGCATTCTGCAAAGACAGGAAGGCAGACTGTTGTAGGTTGGCAGTTTGTTTGGTATCTAGTAAATGTATATTCATAAGCCACTTGGAAGAAGAATTTAACCTAACCTACTCATAGCTAGAAAAGGGAGGTGCTATAAAAAGTAAACTAGTTTTATTAATGTGACTCTGGATTAAAATATTTTATGAAGCCCAGTCACCCAAAGCATCTGGTGTCAAACACATGAGCTGGAGAACATGTTTTGTCTTCATAGGAAATGTTGTGTAATAGTAGAAAGTGTCTGATTTGATCTCTGGGTGGTGCTTGCCTTTACTGGTAAAACCCCATGCTTTAACATGGCACAGTGAGTAGGATCCAGCTAGCAATTCTCACACCCCTGCCTAGTCTGGCAGCGGTAATCTTAGGAGGGAGATATGAGTGTTGTGACCAGGAAGGTGACCATGTTGTAATGGGTACCATGTCTGCCCGGCAAGTGGAAGGTCCCCGGTTCAGTGCTTGGCGGTCCCTGCTTTCTCTGGTAAACCTCTTACTCAGACAGTAACTTAAGTTAGTGAACACTTTAAACCATCATAGACTAATGTTTATTTTCTGTAGTTTGGTAGGAGTTCATCAGATGTTTTGATAAAACCGAGATGCAGAAAGATTCCCACCAGTGTTACCTAATAACAAGGTACAGGTCACGACCCAGTATGGGGTCACAAGTTGAAATTCATTTGGTTGCCACATAATGATAATAATTATTATAATCCATACAGTGTCATAGATATATGAGAGAGAGAGAGAGAGGTAAATGCTACTTTAACGTGAGGTCTACCACTATAGCGTGAGATCTACCTCCCGTTAGCACTACAGCGTGAGGTCTACCACTGCATTGTCCCTCCCTCATGGATATCACACATTTCCATACATTTATTTTAGCGATAGACACTTAATTTGTACATATCCTAGGAATGACTTAAATAGATAAGGAAGAAAGGTAAAAATTCTCTTCAAAATCACTGTTTTAGTGTCCAACCACGATCGTTCAATTGCCTGTGTGTGTGCTCCTGTCACTGGATCCACAAAATGTTGCTGGTGGTTCACTGTAAAATGCTGGTACCCCATGGCATCTAGGTTGCTATAAAGAGGCCACTCATCTGAATGAATCACCAAACCATATGCACACTCCCTTTCAATAATAGGGATTGGAGTGTTGCAGTCACGTCATTCCACCCAAAAGTACCGACAGTCTGAGCCTTGTTTAAGACCAAAAACCCAAGGCCCATCAATTCTACACCCATGGTTTCTGTTATTTTCTTGTTCTGCATCACTGTCCTCGAAGAGAGGAGCATTGTCTCCATTCAGCATCCTTCCTTGGTTGTACTTCCGTCAACCAGCAAATCTTGCCTCATCAATTTGGATGGAGCTATCTGTTGTTCCTACCATCTTTCCTCGTTGTTGATGAGAAACTGGCTGTACACACTTCTCGGCACATGTTGAATCAGTCAGTTACAGTACTGGTAGATTTTCCTGTGAGAGTCGTTATTGTGGACATTGGTATATCTAATATAAAGAGAAATATTAATTCTAATATTTCACACAGGCAGTGCAATTTGTTGTTCATGTCCGTATAATGGAAAAATTCATTTCCTGTATGAACAGACTGTAGTTGACATCCCTTTAGAGGGTAACGTAACACAGGCTTGAATTCTCCTCCTCTGTTATGCGGGGAGGGTCCTGGAGGGACGAGAGTCATGCGGTAGACCTCAAGCTGCACCTGGGTAGGCCACATATGGCAGTAGACCTCACGCTAAAGTAGCACCAACAGAGAGAAGTAGGGGGGCCAATCTAAGAGTTGGGAAAGGGACACTATTGATATACAAGTCCTATACATATATATATATACACACACACACACACACGACTTGACTCACAATCGAGAGGTCTGGGTTCGATTCCTGGCGCGGCAAGGCAAATGGGCAAGCCTCTTAATGTGTGGCCCCTGTTCACCTAGCAGTAAATAGGTACAGGATGTAACTCGAGGAGTTGTGGCCTCGCTTTCCCGGTGCGTGGAGTGTGTTGTGGTCTCAGTCCTACCCGAAGATCGGTCTATGAACTCTGAGCTCGCTCCGTAATGGCTGGCTGGGTGACCAGCAGGCGACCGAGGTGAATTACACACACACACACACACATTATCATGAACTGATATCAGGTTCAGAAAAAGGTACAATAGATTGGGCATAATAGGTCATCAAGATAGTGTACAAAATCAAACTGAGTCATGATGGAAAAAAAGTTTGAAAATCCCTGGTGTAAGGGATAGCACACTCATGAGAGGACACAGATTTCAATCATGGACAAAGATTGTGATGATTTTTTCTTTGCGTGTTTTCACCTTGTGGGTCCCTTCTCAAGACACTGTAAGATAATTTGAAGTTGTGCTTAGCAAGCTTTGCCTAACTATTTATAATTTTATGGGAGGCCATTATTGCATTTAACTTGTATCTATGATAAACCAAATTGACCAGTATCTTCAGTATCTTATGCATCACCCATCTACAATGAACATTTTCCATAAAAATTCTCAATGACTTGTCATGTTTATCTGGAATGTTGGACTAGATGACATGTGCAGCTTTATAGTGTGTGTGTGTGTGTGTGTGTGTGTGTGTGTGTGTGTGTGTGTGTGTGTGTGTGTATTTACCTACTTGTATTAACTTAGTTGTATATTACAGGATTTGAGTGGGGCTCATAGTGACCTGTTTCCACATCTACATTTATCTAACTTCTCCTTAAATTTGCGCACACTTTCTGCTCTTACAATCTCTTCACTTAATCCATTCCAGATGTCTACTGTCCTGTGTGGAAAACTGAACTTCTTGATATTCCTATGACAGTGACTTTTCATGATTTTCTTGGAATGTCTTCGTGTTTGTCTGTCTCCCTGCTCTGTCAGTGTTACCAGGTCTTGTCTATCTATCTTCTCCATACGGTTTACTAACTTATACATCGTTATTAGGTCTCTTTCCCATCTATCCTTCAAAGTTGGTAGCTCTATCTCCTTCAGTCTTTCTTCATAGGGAAGATCTTTTATTTCAGGGGGACCATCTTTGTAGCAGCCCTTTGTATCCTTTCTAGTTTCTTGATATCTTTCTGCCTATATGGCGACCATACCACTGCTGCATATTCTAGTCTAGGTCTTATCATAGTGGTTAATATCTTTTTCATCATACTTTTATCCATGTAATTGAATGCTACCCTGATGTTCGTTAGTGTCTTGTATGTTGAAGCAAATAATCCATTTAGCTATATGTATTTCTGGAGTCAGGGTGTCTTGTATAGTCATTCGCAGGTCTTTCTCTTCTTTTCTTTTCATTATAATCTCTTCTTCCATTTTATATTCCCATGTAGGTCTTCTATTACTTTTACGCATTTCCATTACATGGCATTTCTTAGTATTAAATTCTAATTTCCACTTCTGGCTCCATCTCCAGATCTTATCAATATCTTTCTGTAATTCCATACAATCATTTTGGTTTTTTATAACTTGCAAAAGCTTGGCATCATCTGCAAACAAATTTATGAAGCTACTCAAACCCTCTTGTATATCGTTGACATATGCAGTATTTGGAACATTATTGGTGCCAACACCGAACCCTGTGGTACGCCACTGGTTACAGTACTCCAACTTGATGGTGTATCTCTTATCACTGTCCTCATTTCCCTCTCTGTTAAATAATCTGTCATCCAATTTAAGATATTTCCCTTAATTCTGCCCATGTGTTCTATTTTTCATAGGAGTCTTTTGTGTGGTGCTGTGTCAAAAGCCTTTTTAATATCTAGATACACTGCATCCACCCATCCATCTCTTCCTTGTACTTCATCTATTCCTCTTGTATAAAAGCTTAGTAAGTTTGTTATACATGATCTTCCTTATTCTAAAACCAAATTGGGAATTATTAATGATTTCATTTCTCTCCAGGTATTTTTCTTCGATAATTTCACAGATCTTACCCACCACACTAGTTAGGGGTTCAGTCATTTTTCCTCCTTTGTATAATGGGACTATATTGGCTCTTTTCCATTCCTTTGGTATCTTCCTTCCTTAAAGAGTTGTTAATTACATCCCAAATTGGTGTGTGTGTGTGTGTGTGTGTGTGTGTGTGTGTGTGTGTGTGTGTGTGTGTGTGTGTGTGTGTTTACCTATTTGTGTATTACAGGGCCCGAGCTAAGCTCTCTGTGACCTGTCTCCTTGTCCATTCCTGTCATATCTCTCTTTCATCTGATTGACACACACCGCATCAACGACATCACTGCTCAGTTTATTCCACTTATCAATGCTACGATGCGGGAAACTGTACTTTCTCACGTCATTTAGACAGATGTCCTTTATTAGCTTTTTCCATGTCCTCGGAGATGATTACTTGTGGTCACCTTTATCAACTCTCTGTCCAGTATGTCAATCTTGTTCACCAATTTATACATAGTTATCATGTCTCCTCTTGTTCTTCTCTCTTCTAATGTGGTCAGCCCCAGCTTCCTCAGTCTTTCCTCATAGTCTAACTCCTGAGTCCTGGTACCATCCTTGTTGCCAGCCTCTGTACCCTTTCCACCTTCTTCACATTTTTCTTCATATGCGGTGACCAGACACATGCTGCATATTCTAACTGGGGTCTTATTAAGGTACATAATATCTTCTTCATCATTCCTTCATCTAGGTAGTGGAATGCAAGGCCAATATTTTGAAGCATGTTGTATGTTTTCCAAAAAATCTTGTTAATGTGTTTCTCCGGTGACAAAGTGTTTTGCACGGTTACTCCTAAGTCTTTCTCCTCATTGGTCTCTTTAATTTTCTCATCACCCAGCCTGTAATCCCTGTTTGGTCTGTATCTACTTCTTCCCATTTTCATAACATGGGTCTTGTCTATATTAAATTCCATCTGCCACTCCTTACTCCACTCATATATTTTATCAAGATCTTCCTGTAACTTGTTACAATCTTCCACATTCTTTACTCTCCTCATAATTTTAGTATCGTCCGCAAACATGTTCATGTAATTGTCAATTCCTACTGGTATATCATTAACATAAATCAAAAACATGATGGGACCCAGCGCTGATCCTTGTGGAACTCCACTGGTTACCTTCTTCCACTCGGACTTCCTTCCTCTCACCACTGTTCTCATTTCTCTTCCCATTAAGTAATTTTCCATCCATTTTGCTAGTTTATCATTTACTCCTCCAATCTTCTTTAGTTTCCACATCAGTCTATTGTGTGGTACTTTATCAAAGGCCTTTCTCAAGTCCAGGTAGATAGCATCCAGCCATCCCTCTCCATGTTGTGTGTGTGTGTGTGTGTTTCACTGTTTGATCTGCTGCAGTCTCTGACGAGACAGCCAGACGTTACCCTATGGAACAAGCTCAGAGCTCATTATTTCCGATCTTCGGATAGGCCTGAGACCAGGTACACAACACACACCGGGACAACAAGGTCACAACTCCTCGATTTACATCCCGTACCTACTCACTGCTAGGTGAACAGGGGCTACACGTGAAAGGAGACACACCCAAATATCTCCACCCGGCCAGAATCAACCCGGTCATCTGGCTTGTGAAGCCAGCGCTCTAACCACTGAGCAACCGGGTGTGTGTGTGTGTGTGTGTGTGTGTGTGTGTGTGTGTGTGTGTGTGTGTGTGTGTGTGTATTTACCTAGTTGTAGTTTTACAGGGCCTGGGCTTTATGCTCGTGTGGCCCCGTCTCCATATCTACACTTATCCAATCTTACTTTAAAAGTATGCACACTCGTTGCAGACACTACTTCTTCTTTTAATCTGTTCCACGTCTCAATACATCTCTGCGGGAAACTATATTTTTAATATCTCTCAGACATCTTCCTTTTCTCAGCTTTTTACTATGCGATCTTGTACTTCGGATTCTTCTCTCAGGATCAATTTCTCATTATCCACTTGGTCCATTCCGTTGATCAATTTATAAACTTGTATCAGGTCTCCTCTCTCCCTTCTTTGTTCCAGGGTTGGTAGATCCATAGCCTTTAGTCTCTCCTCATATGTCATCCCTTCAAATTCTAGAACCATTCTTGTAGCTATTTTTTGTAGCCTCTCCAATTTCCTTATGTGTTTCTTTTTATGAGGGGTCCACACTACTCCTGCATATTCCAATCTGGGTCTTATAACAGTACTTATCAATTTCTTCATCATTTCTTTGTCCATGTAGTGAAATGCTACTCTAATATTCCTTAGCAAATTATGTGGTATGCCCGGTGTGTGTGTATTTATTTACCTAGTTGTATTTACCTAGTTGTAGTTTTACAGGGCCTGGGCTTTATGCTCATGTGGTCCCGTCTCCATATCTACACTTATCCAATTTTTCTTTAAAACTATGCACACTCTTTGCTGACACCACTTCCTCACTCAAACTGTTCCAAGTCTCAACACATCTTTGCGGGAGACTAAATTTTTTAACATCTCTCAGACATCGTCCCTTCCTTAGTTTCTTACTATGCGATCTTGTGCTTCTAAAGTCATATTCTTCTCTCAGGATCAGTTTCTCATTATCCACTTCATCCATTCCATTAATCAATTTATAAACTTGTATCAGATCCCCTCTCTCTCTTCTCTGCTCCAAGGTTGGTAGATCCATTGCCTTTAGTCTCTCCTCATTTGCCATCCCTTTAAATTCTGGAACCATTCTTGTAGCCTTTTTTGTAGTCTCTCTAATTTTCTTATGTGTGTGTGTGTGTGTTTCACTGTTTTGATCTGCTGCAGTCTCTGACGAGACAGCCAGACATTATCCTACGGAACGAGCTCAGAGCTCATTATTTCCGATCTTCGGATAAGCCTGAGACCAGGCACACACCACACACCGGGACAACAAGGTCACAACTCCTCGATTTACATCCCGTACCTACTCACTGCTAGGTGAACAGGGGCTACACGTGAAAGGAGACACACCCAAATATCTCCGTGTGTGTGTGTGTGTGTGTGTGTGTGTGTGTGTGTGTGTGTGTGTGTGTGTGTGTGTGTGTGTGTTTACCTAGTTGTATTTACCTAGTTGTATTGTACAAGGTTCGAGTAGGGCTCATAGTGTCCTGTCTCCATGTCTCCATTTATCCAATTTTTCCTTAAAGTTCTGCACATTATGTACTGTAACAACTTCATTATTCAATGCATTCCACTTCACTGTTTTGTGTGTGTGTGTGTGTGTGTGCGCGCGCAGGGGCATACGCCCTTGCTTGCTTGCTTGCTTGCTTGCTTGCTTGTGTGTGCTCTTATGTGCTTGAAATTACATCATGTTAAATCTTTCCAGGATTGGCAACCTCCATTTGCTGTTGATGTTGATAACTTCAAGTTTACACCACGTATTCAGAGGCTAAATGAACTTGAGGCACACACCCGGATCAAGCTTAACTTTTTGGATCAGATTGCAAAATTCTGGGAGCTTCAAGGGTCATCTTTGAAAATACCTGTTGTTGAGAGGAAAGCACTTGACTTGTACTCACTACATAGACATGTGTGGTCAGAAGGTAAGAAATTAGTGCCCTTCAGCATAATTTTATGTCCATGATTTTATAGGGAGTGAGGTGCAATGTAGCATTTATCATCTTTTATCATCTGTTTCTACTGTTGAAGCTGTAAGTCATATTATGTACCAGGAAGTGCAAGATTGATTAGTTTTGGCTCCAATTCATTGGATAAAAGTGATACACTTGTAATATGATTTCAATTCTTATAAAAATATCTTGAATATTATTTTTCTTGAAATTTTCTTTATTCTTGGATACATGACCATCATGTAGAAGAGTTGACTGTTTACACTGGGCAGGTCAGTCAGTAATGATGACCATCTATTTGTTACCATTCTTGAACTGTAATTGTGCCAGTGTTGCACTGATCCTTGACAGTGGAGGGGTATGCATTTTGTGAGATGGAAATCGAGAGTTTAGATTAATGATGTTTCCAGGATAAGCAAAAACAGCTATGGATATATATTAATTTAATATGTAAAGTTTCAAGGGAAATTGAGCATTATGTAGATTAATGGAACAAGAAAATTGATAAAATGACAGTATTTAATTTGTAAAGAATCAAATTTGAAAAAAAAATTTGCAATGTCAAGTTTTTGAGAGCTTTGAACATGAAAGATCAGTAAAAGAAATGCATTGAAATTATTTTGTGGTCATGAAGTTTAAAGGTATTATAACCTGGTAACAGACACTGATGAAACATATTTTCATTATGTAGGTGGAAATGAACAAGTCTCAAAAGAACGCAAATGGAACAAAATAGCATCTCGTATGGGGTTCCCAGCAAACAAAAGCTTGGGAGCTCTATTGAAGGCACATTATGAGAGGATTCTCCAACCTTATGACATCTTTAACAAAGGCAAATTGTTACCCCAAGTGGTAAGTTGAGATCATGTTTAAGTAATGCATGAATTTCTCATAGTATCTCATCTGTGGATAAAACATTATTTAATGATTTACACAACAGCTCTAAACAAAGACATGAATATTGGAAATGTGCTAATCTATGTCTCATTGCAAAGTATTTTGCCTATGGTGTCTTTAGAAAACAGAAGTTAAGGAAGAAGATGCTGACACAACAGACAAGGATTATAAGCCCCACAAGATCCCAAGCCGCATGGCTGGCAAGATTCCTGAAAGTGAGAAGAATGGTCGTCGTTCACGACGTCACCCTGATGCCTCAGAGGCCAAAACTGACACTCAGGTTGGTTTTGGCTCTGATGATGAGGTTAGTGGATGTCAGATCACTGTGCATGGACTGTAAATGCCTCTGTCTGCTTTGGAAAGTCATCTGGTAGTAATGAAGCCTCAGCAGCACTGACACGCACGTCTTGGCTAAGGATGGTCTTTTGAAGGGGAGTTGTTCAGTTTGTATATGTAGTCATGGTTCATTCTTGCTGCGTTTCAGTCACTTACTCTGATTATGACTCATTGTATTCCATTATATCTTCTGTAGTTCTTTCTTGTAATCTTTTATCAGCTGGTAAACTACTTCAATTCTTAGACAATTCTTTCCTTGTGTGTATCTATTAGTAATAGTTGATATATGTAGAGACATTATATTTGCTAATTCCCCTCAAGGACATTAGTAGGTTTGTATATTCATGGATTTATACACACGCGCACACACACACACACACACACGGCCTGGTAGCTCAGTGGTTAGAGCGCTGGCTTCACAAGCCAGATGACCGGGGTTTGATTCCCCGGCCGGGTGGAGATATTTGGGTGTCTCTCCTTTCACGTGTAGCCCCTGTTCACCTAGCAGTGAGTAGGTACGGGATGTAAATCGAGGAGTTGTGACCTTGTTGTCCCGGTGTGTGGTGTGTGTCTGGTCTCAGACCTATCCCAAGATCGGAAATAATGAGCTCCGAGCTCGTTCCGTAGGGTAACGTCTGGCTGTCTCGTCAGAGACTGCAGCAGATCAAACAGTGAATTACACACACACACACACATATATATATATATATATATATATATATATATATATATATATATATATATATATATATATATATATATATATATATATTAGAGATGTACCGATACCAAAATTTTGGCCGATTCCGATACCGATACCACCTAATTGGGCCGATACCGATACTACTACCGATACTGATACCACCGATACCAATACTACTACTTATAGTGATTACTGCACTGGACACCAGGATGAGTTGGTGGACGGGGAGCGTTATCAGATGGGAGGCTTTGTTTTGGGGGATGCTGTAAGTCCTTCTGAGAACGTTTGTGAAATAAGACCAATTCTAGAAGCTTTTTAAAGCCATTTGCAAAGGTAAATTACTCAGTAATTGGAATGAATATCTTCTCAGTTTTCAGATTCTTGTCAGTTATTTTAAATTCTTACTTCTTACTCCTTTAGCGACCACTTGGTCTTGTACATTTTCATTATTAATTTTATTGACAATATTTTGGGGATCAAAAATATTTTTAAAATTATTAAAATTGTAAAACAGACACAAAATATTAGCAAAAGAAACTCATTTTGTTGTGTATGTTTCTCTTTAATTAAATCTGACATCCTTTGATATTAATTCATTACACATTAGTAGACCAATTCAGAAAAATGAGCTTTCACCTAATCTTTTCAATTAAATAGAAAAAAGCTTAGTTTATTCTAAATTTCTAGTGTATTGCTATGATCTTGAATAATTAATATGCAACAAATTATACACAATGCATATGATTACAAAACAGAATCGTTACTTTCTTAGTTATGGAATTTTTGCATCCTTAGGTCAACACAAGTAACTCAAAAATTAAACTTGCATTGAAATTAATATACATATATAATTCGAGCTTCCACCTATTCCAGTATGATATCTTGCAAAAGGCTAGCACTAGCACTGTTAATTATAAATCAAATAAGAATATGCTGTTATTTACAATGATGCAAAATGCGTAACTATATATATATATATATATATATATATATATACAGGTGTCCCTCGGTTAACGATCGACTACTTAACGATATTTCGCTCATACGATCCCTCCAAATTAATCCCTATTTTTTGGTTAACGATCGCCAAAATTCGGTTAACGATCGGATTGACCAATCGCAATCGCGATCGCAATCGCGATCGCAGCGCCTCCATCCACCCGCGGCCCGTGCAGTAAACACACCACAGTCTTTCCCGCTGTTTTGATTGTGCAACAACAACTCTATCACGCTCGCTCTAAACTTCTTTTTGTGCTTATTTGTGATCAAGTGAACTTAGTGATGGCTTCCAAGCGACCCAACGATTGTTCTCCACCGGGAGATAAGGCTAAAAATCGAGAAAGAGCATTGGCCTTGATATTAAGTTGAACATTGTGACTCGTCATGAGGGTGGTGAAGGGGTAAACTCTATTGCTCGTGCCCTTGGTTTATCTCAATCAACTGTATCAACAGTTCTCCAGAAAAAGTACAAGTGAAGCAGCAGGCCAACCAAGTCACAAACCTGCACAAACACACAACAACTCGTAACAGGGAACCGATTATGGAAAAATTGGAACGTTTGCTGAGGCTATGGATTGAAGACCACACACACCGCCGCATGCCTCTTTCTACCCAACTCGTTACTACTAAGGCACTGAGCCTGTGGGAGGACCTGAAACCAGAATTCAACATAGGCGAGACAGTGTCCTTCAAGGCCAGTAAGGGGTGGTTTGAACGTTTCAAACATCGTGGGAGTCTACACAACCTCAAGGTTAGTGGGGAGGCAGCGAGTTCGGATCAACCCGCTGCAAACGCCTTCAAGCCTTTGCTTAAAGAGCGCATCGAGGAAGGAGGTTATTCAGCCAAGCAGGTTCTAAACTTTGACGAGACAGGCCTGTATTGGAAGAAGATGTCATCGAGAACGTTTATAGCAAAGGAGGAGAAGTCGGCACCAGGATTCAAGGCATCTAAAGACAGGTTAACATTATTGGTGGGGGGGAATGCCGCTGGTGATCTTAAGCTTAAACCATGCCTTATTTACCATTCCCAAAACCCAAGAGCTCTGTCTGGCTATATTAAGGAATATTTGCCCGTAGTATGGAAGGCAAACAAAAGGGTGGATGACGACTGTTATCATGCAAAGTTACGTGACAGGATACCTCTCCAAATTCCTAAAAGAATATGCTGCCCAAAACAACATTGCTAACAGATTTCTCTTGCTGTGTGACAACGCCCCAGCCACCCAGAGAGCATGAATGACTGGGCAGATAATATTGAGGTCATGTTTATGCCCCAAACACAACTGCCCTCATCCAGCCGATGGACCAAGGAGTCATCGCTACTTTCAAGGCCTATTACCAGCGGCGCACCATGAAACAGCTGTTGGCCTGCATTGACACCCCTGACAAGCCGACCATGAAACAATTTTGGAAGGATTATAACATTAAAAAGGGGATCGACAACATCGACGAGTCATGGAAGGAGGTGTCCAAGTCGGCAATGAATGGATGTTGGCGTAATTTGTGGCCTGAGTGCGTGGAACGTAAACAGGAAGTCCCTGTCGATGTTACAGCAGTAAGGAAAGACATCGTTCATATCTCCCATAAGGCAGGCTTCAATGAGGTGGACGAGAATGACGTACAAGAACTGCTGGACAGTCATTCTGAGCCTCTCTCCAACGACGACCTCATGGAGTTGGAGAAACAAAATACTTTGGAGGAAATGGAGGAGGACAAGGAGCCTGAAAGAACCCTCTCCGTCAAGATTTTCGAGGAGATTTTTAATCATATTAACCAGGCCATACATCTTCTCCAGGAGAATGACCCCAACCCAAACCGAAGTAATGGCGTGACTAATGCTATAGAAAATGACATGAAAGTGTATAAAGAACTATTTGAGGCAAAGAAAAGGATGGCAAAACAGACAGTCATCTCATCTTTCTTCAAACCACTCACCGCCCAAGCAACCCCATCCACATCCCAAGCAACCCCATCTACCGATCAAGCAACTCCATCCACCTCCCAAGCTACCCCATCCACCTCAAAAGCAATCCCATCTACTTCCATAGGAGTCATCTCGTCGTACTTCAAAGTTCGTCCTGCTACCTCGAAAAAAACTCCACCCACTTCCAAAACAACTCCATCCACCTCCAAAACAACTCCACCCACATCCAATCTATCCTTCACATCCACCGTAACCTTGAGTGACGATGAGGAGAGCCTGGATGACCCACCCCCACTGGAAAACGTATTCTCTCAAGAATTTGAAGGGTTTGAAGCAGCTGACCGAGTTTGGGTCGGGTGTGGGCATGATGAGATTTAATCCTCCAAGGCCCTGTGTCCCCTCGGGGGGCACAAAACAACACACTACGCATATCACATCCACTCCTCAAGGTAAGTACTACCAATTCTAAAGGTGTAAATAACAACTAACAACATAGAAAGTGTCGTTTATTTACGCATCGCGAAATACATGTATGTAGTTGATAATTTCAAATCCCTCAGTTAGCGATCGTTTCGGTTAGCGATCTGTTTTTGGGAAACGTAACCCTATCGTTAACCAAGGGATACCTGTATATATATATATATATATATATATATATACATTTAGCTTGCAAGGAAGATACGGTCTCACCAGCCTTCTTAATAGAGTCTGCTGACTTGAAAATAGAGACAGTATAATATGGAGTCAAGATAGTGGCCAGCACTGCTATAGTTTTCTGGCCTCTCTCGTGTCTGTGAATAATATCTAGCTTCATTTGGAGAGTAAGAGACTTCCTGGTCTTCTTACGAACACTAGGCCAATTGCAGGGCATTTTGGTGGTAAGTTGAGCTAGGGAAGACAAGCTGCTGCTGACGCTGTTATGTTTTGACTGGGAGTGAATGTTGCGTGTTGTCCACGAGAGGCTTGATCTTGATCTTGATCTTTATTCTATAGGGGTCCCAGGATTTTTCCTGAGGCAGGCCTTAGTACCAGCAGCTCCTGGTGTATTCAAAAGCCTGTCAGCTTGCGTGATATGGTGGGGCTTTCAAATTTGGAAAAAAATTACCTGGATAAAACTTCGTTAATTATTAATTTGGTATCATCAATATCTTATATCGAATATATCACTAAGTAGTAAATTCCTTTTAGGTATCGGAAGTATCGGCATAAAATAAGCCGATACCAATACCAATACCGATACCAAAAAATGGGCCGATACCTCCGATACCGATGCATCGGTACATCTCTAATATATATATATATATATATATATATATATATATATATATATATATATATATATATATATATATATAGTTAGTTTAAGGATGCTCTTGATATTGTTTTAAGTTACACTTAACCCTCTGCTACCGCATTTTATTGCTATTGTGCATACTTGAAAAGTTGCACATATGTCTATATCAGTCACGATATTACTGCCATCTTGCGCCCATCATTCAAAAACTCCTGGGTTATGACGTCTCATGATAGTTGTGTTTCTCTATAAACTTTTATTGAGAAATAGTCCTTCACATATTTTCCTAATCTACCCATCCAGCTGTTATCTTCTAATCGTTCACAATGAGGTACCATATTTGATAGCATATAGGACACCCCTTTTTTCCAGTACTTTTATCTACTCTGACTGCTTACATTGTTATTTTATAGCTGGTATTATTATCATTACCAGCATTATCATTTTAAAAATAAATTTTTGTAAAAATGAAAGCAATCTTAACCTGTGAGGCTGTGACACATGTTTATAAATATCAGGTGATCAGCGCCCTGATTTAATGCCATCTGGCAGTGAGTAGTAATAGCAAATTCATGATCATAACAAAACACATCAGCACCCTCGGTCCCTCACTGTTAATGCAGCAGAAGAAATAAAGATAGAGCTAAACAATTTCCTACAAACTACAAGTGGTAGATTATGCCAAGGAGCATTACAATAGAGCAACAGTAAGGATGTTTGGGCCACCACCTACGGAAAAAATTTTAAATGTCTGGCAACAGCAAGAACTGAGGAACACAAGGAAAAATAAATGTTTTCTGCTTGTGTAATGTGTTGCTAGATTTCTTTCAACAGTATATGCTTATATACATAAATTTTTTTTTCATGAATTTGATTTGCTGAAATAGGTGTGCGTCTTATATATCCGTACATTCTGTATGCCATCAAATACACTAAATAAAATGTATTGAAATGTTTGTTGTTATTGTGATTCTTGATCAGGTTTTTTATACTGTATTATTTCTTAATTTTTATTGTATTATGGCATAAAAACTAGACAAATAGTCACAAACAAAAAAGTGTTTGGAGGTTCTAGTGTCAATTTGAATTATTACCGTAGGTTCTTCACTTCAGCTATTGCAATTTCGGCTATCACACAGTGATAGATGCACCAGTTAGACACGATAGCGGAGGGTTGAGTGTACTGTATTCTCATGACCTCATAGTACATGCAGATTGACTCCTGAAATGAAATTTATATCTCCCAATTATAACTTCAAGTACGTATAGGTTTACATTTGGAAACAAATTTAGTTTTACTATCTAAAGATAATTCTGATGTATATTTTGATGCATATGACCTCTTGGAAGTTGTTGATTTATTGTACTCAAAAATTGCTCATAATTTGTCCTAAATTATTGATGTGGTACAACAGCAGAGGCACCAACAAACAAGGCTGACACCACCATCAACCACCTCAGCTGACACACCTGTGCATCAGGAATTGTTGCACAAATCTCTTTAAAATAACCTGCTTTGTATTTTTAAAAACTGTCTACTTCTTTCTTTGTCTTTGCATGTGCTTCCACATGAGTAGAGAAGCTGTACTGCAAATGTCAATATATGACATCCCTTGAAATTAAGACCAACAAAAGTATTTGAACGTTTATCAGTGTTGCACAGTTAGGCAAAGGGACATACACATGCACCGGTAGCTTAGTGCATTCACTAATGGTGGGAAAAAGCAGTGCCTCAGACTCTTAGTATTTTGACCAAGACAGAATAAAGAATGAGAGGAGATAGTGCAGATTTGTGGGATTTACTTGCTTATCTTTTTTTTATTTATTTATTTGATTTTTTTGGCCAGTGGTTAGGTTAGTGGTTATCCGGATAGCAAAAAGATGAGCAAGGGAGGCTAGTATCTGACAGCCATCCTTTTGTATTATAGGAAGATGGAAAAGGCAGCAAGGAACTTAAGAGGCTTCAGTTTTATGGTGCTGGACCCAAGATGGCTGGCTTTGACAAGTCCTCGCCCGAGGATACGGGAAAGACTCGTGGGAAGAAAGTTGATTATTCAGACCAAGACCCAGTGAGTAATATGGGTTGCTTAATGCTTAAGCTGGTCTAGTACCCCCTCCCCAACAAAATTTTTTATTTATTTTTTTTTATTTTTTATTTTTTATTTTTTAAGCTTTACCATAGAACTCTTCATATACTGCCATCACAGTGCCTTCAAGATTCTTGTTGAAGTTACTTTCTTCCTATATTTTAGGTGTACTTGGTGGCATGAATATAACAAATAACAAGGATGCTTTGAGAGTTGTGCTGATAGCTTGTTGGTAACACATATGCACATGGACTAAGGAGTCATTATTGCATGAACAGTTATGTATTGATTTGTAAACAGGAACAAAACTACAGTAGTTGAATGCTAATACTCTACCATACTTAGCATCTAGGGAATTGTGAGGTCATGTTATTATTAAAATGATAGACATACAAGTCTTGATCAA
This sequence comes from Portunus trituberculatus, assembly GCF_017591435.1. Classification (NCBI taxonomy): domain Eukaryota; kingdom Metazoa; phylum Arthropoda; class Malacostraca; order Decapoda; family Portunidae; genus Portunus; species Portunus trituberculatus. The sequence continues at coordinate 4,499,150 of NC_059303.1, forward strand.
TTTTTCATTTGTGAAGCAGAATTTACATTTTCTGTATACAGTTGGCCAAGTACATCTGTTTAAACTGTGGTCGAGGAGATGCTGAAGACCAGATGCTGCTGTGTGATGGTTGTGATGATTCCTATCACATCTTCTGCTTGGTACCACCCCTGCTTGACATACCTAAAGGTTTGTAACAAGTGCCGAGATCTCTCTGTCTTTTTATGTAGATATGTTTGCTCATTCCCTTGTTAGTGGGTGGGTATGTATGTGTGTGTGCGTGCATACGTGCATAATATTAATGATTTTCAAACAACACTGAAGAGGATTGGGAGAATGAATGGTAGAAAGAGTATTTCCTTTACTGATTTTGATGTGCAATTTTATTTTATTAATGTTATGTCTTGTTGACCTGTTACGGTAGTATCTTGTTGCAAGATTTCTCATTGACAGGAATTTATTTTTATTCGTTTTTACTTTTTAATTTTATTTTCCTCCCACATATAAGGTGGGACCACTTTACTTGTTCTGTCAAGATTTTTTTTTAATTTCTGGATGAGTTCAAATTAAGCTAACATAATAAAGGTCTTCAAATCATTTCAGGAGACTGGAGGTGCCCCAAATGTGTGGCAGTGGAGGTCAGTAAACCTGTTGAAGCCTTTGGTTTTGAACAAGCTCAGAAAGAGTATACCCTGCAGTCCTTTGGAGAAATGGCTGACAAATTCAAACAAGACTACTTCAACATGCCAGTTCACGTGAGTAATCAACTTCGTTGAGTAGAATTACTAATTAAGAATGTTTTGAGGTGAGAAAAAGTTTTGTTACAGGGTATCATACTGAATTGAACTAAAATATATAAATTTCCTGATGTTATATAAATTTTAATGAATTGCTTTTAATTATTATTTTTTTTCTATTTATTTATTTATTTGTTTATTTATTTATTTATTTATTTTATTATTTTTTTTCTTTTTTCTTTCAGCTAATTCCCACCGATATGGAAGAGAGAGAGTTTTGGCGGATTGTGTCCTCCATTGACGAAGATGTGACAGTGGAATATGGTGCAGATCTGCACACCATGGACCATGGTTCTGGGTTCCCCACCAAAAACTCCAAGAACCTTCTACCAGCAGACCAGGTACACATAGCAGATGAGAGTATTGGCAAAACTTTCAAACATATCACACCTCACTGCTGAAAACATAACTAAGAGGAAATTTGTTATCTATCTCAAGTTACAGTATTAAATTTACAAAAATTTTGTATCTATTTACTTGATCCCACTTTTATTCAGGAGTATGCAAACAGTAGCTGGAATCTTAACAACTTGCCAGTCCTGGAGGGCTCTGTCCTGGGCCACATCAACTGTGATATCTCAGGCATGAAGGTGCCATGGATGTATGTGGGCATGTGTTTTTCTACATTTTGCTGGCACAATGAAGACCACTGGAGCTACTCTATCAACTATTTGCATTGGTGAGAAATTATATTCTTCCTGATTATATTGACTATGCAAGAAAACATACATTTTTGCCACAAACAGCAATAGGAGAGGTCAGAAATTAACTCAAAAAAGAAAAAGGGTATTGAGATATTGATTGTTTGTTATATGCCCTACATTTAAAATGTCTTTCAAAGTGCATGTTTGAAAGAATAAACAATCCCCAGCACTTGTTAATGGAGGTATCTTTCAGTTGTTTTACATATTTATTCATATTTCCAGGGGTGAACCAAAGACATGGTATGGAGTGCCAGGAGGGATGGCAGAGGCCTTTGAAGATGCTATGAAGAATGCTGCTCCAGAACTGTTCCATGCACAACCAGACCTGCTCCATCAACTTGTCACTATTATGAACCCAAACATTCTCATGAAAGCAGGTAGAGAAGGAGGGAAATTATTGTCTTATTATTGTACTCTAGATGCAAGAATTTAAACTACAATTTCATTCCCTGCTTGTAAAAAATAACAAGTAGCAAAAATACAGATTTGTATATGATCTCTAATGACCCTTGATTTCCATGAAGAAAAAAAAGCAGCAGCATGGCTTTTGTTTTACTACACACAATTTAATTATGTATCTTGGTGTGACAAAAATTGTTGACAACTTAACAGAATGGCCTTAGTACTGTATTGTAAAGCTTTTGCTATTATTGAGTTCTTGTTACATAATGTGAAAAGGAAAACTGTCTTTCTCAATTGTTGGTCAAAGATTAATGACTGATTTTTTTTTTTTTTTTTTTTTTTTTTTTTCTCCTATTTGCAGGGGTACCAATAGTAAGGACTGACCAGCATGCAGGAGAGTTTGTCATCACCTTCCCGCGGTCATATCATGCTGGCTTCAATCAAGGCTACAACTTTGCTGAGGCTGTGAACTTCGCTCCCCCTGACTGGGTTTGTGATCATAAAAGATTTTTCAAACTATTCTTTAATCCCTAAAGGACACAGACATCATTGCAGACATTCTTCCCTTCTTGGCTAGTTTGATAGTTCAGCAATAATAGGCCATTTTCCTTCTTTAATTTCTGAATTTTGTTTGACTATTTGATTAAAACAAGCATTACACTTATCACAATCCTTTCTCTTCAGTCTCCCACAAACTCAAATTCCTGAGGTGATGGGGTGTGTCTGTAGTGACATGATGAACTGAAGTAACTACCTACATTTTCTCTTCCTGTGTTTAGATGGTTGTATACCATGCCGTGATTTGACTGGGGCTCCAGCTGGAAGTCCCGAAGCTTCTTTTTAGGGGTTAAACTACAATGTGTAGGCATTGGATGAGGTGTAGTATAATCAGCTAATATTTAATTATGTTTTGTAATATGAGATAAGAATGTCTTCTTAAATAAGTAGATATTTTCTGGAAAGTATGATGATGTATGAAAAATTCAATACAGTGGTGTCCCATGATAATGGACACTTTTAGGGGTGAGGGGTTGTCCGTTACTGAGAGCGGTTTGTCTGTGAGACGCTTAAACATCCCCTTTCCCTTTCTCAGTAGTTAATTTTCTTTAAGGTGGAAATTCGATGACTCGATATCAATATCGGTTTTTTGGCTCTCCAATTGCTATTTTTTCACTGAATTCAATAATATTTATACACAAGGTGTACGTTTATGGTGTACATCTTCAGTGTTAATTTGGTACAGAAATGTGGCGTAGTTTTTTTGCAATAAATATTTTTTCGGCGATAAGAAAATAATTCAAAATACCATTATAAAATCAAAACTAATAACAGTGTGGCAATTTCCTCTTAACCACTTATAATATACATAACAACAAATAAATGTCAGCATCGGCATACACATAACCTATGTTATAAAAATTTCATTACACGCCAAATTGTTACCTTTTTTTCATAAAAAGATTTGAGTTTATAAGCCTGTTGTAAATTTATTTGAGTGAGTTCATGCATTATCATGCTGGCATTTGTTAAGATGAGGTGGTTGATCATTTTGCTGCAAAAGTTTTGAAATTGACCAATTACTGAAAAAGTTATTCAACAATATATGCTGAAAAACTGAAAGTCGAGAAAACGCATTTTTCTGTGAACATCTTCAAAACCCCACATAACTCACTCCAATATGTACCAAACTCAGATATGTACTTACATAATCCCTTGACAACTGTTTGGAGGCTGGTAGTGGCTGTTTAGATAGTTTCAGGCCATGTTACATCATGGGAATGTCGTCTATATAGCCTCTCTGAATGGTGAGCTCTCACTTGCCTGTCAGCCTTACAGGCTCCTGGTCCCGTTATTATCATATTAGAATATATAACATATCACTGATAGGTTCTGAATGGTGAACAACACTGTCACATTTGTCACACCGAAGATTTATAGTACAATCAAACAAATAACTTGTCACTTTTGCGGTGATTCCGTTGCCACATTCACATTTCACCAAATTGAAAATTGTTTGCAGTCTTTGTAATGATATCACTAACAAGGCACTATCCTCACTAGTTTGGTGAACTTCACTCTCCTCTGGTGGCAGGAGACTATGCCTGTAGCTTGCAGCAGACACGTGAGGGTCGGGAGTGGCAGGGGTGGTGGCGGCGGAGGTGGAAGCCTCGCCAGTACTACCACCACGTGTCTCAGGCTCCTCACTTTCTTCTCTTTTCCACCTTTTCAAGGCTTTCTGGCGGGCTGTTTCAACCTGAGTCTTTCTTTTACCACTTACACGTGGCATTGTCACAATTTGGGGACTCAACACGTGTAAAGTACGATCAACAGGTAGGCTGCAGGCACGCACACTTCCTAAGGCTGTATCAATTGGTACTGAGGATTTAGCATCTTCCTCACCCTCACTGCCTGATCCTAAACTGTCGTACAAGTACATCACGCAAAAAAAAAAAAAAAACAGCTCAAAAAGGAAATAAATACAAGCAAAACAAAGACTAGAAGAAAAAGGGCGTGTGCGCTTGGGTATTTAAAGGGCCGGCCCTTTAAACCCGCCATTACCAGGTAAGCAGTGCGTTATGCGCCTGGCAACTTCGGCCATAGCTTCCCTCTCCAGAGACGAACCCAAGTACCAAGTTTCCAATTTTTCAATTTTTTGGACCAAATTAACGAATTTCCCCCTTAAGTAATGCAAAAAGATATTTTCATGATTTAATTCATCTTCTACACTCAATGTTGAAATAAGAGTTCATTATTACCTATTTAAGAAGTGTATAGTAATAAAGATTTGTCTTACCAAGAATAGATGGATGAAAAAATGTAGTTTCCTGTTTGGTGGAATGGCCAATTCCCATGTGGTCCAGTGGCATCTTTAATAAACATTTAATGACTGCCTGAAGGACATGGCTGAGGTGACAAAGGAGTGGAAGAGGACAAGGGATCGTCAAAGTCAGAATAGACTACCTCCACACTATTGCAACCTCCCCATAGATAACAGACTTGCCTTCTTTCTCTAATGCCATTCCACCTCCTTATCCTGTGTCTGTCTTTCTCTCCCTCTGTTTTCTATATAAATTAGTGTGTTTCCTAAATAACTTCCGAAACCCTTCTAACTTTTGTTCCACATTGCCATTCAGGAAACAACTAAGGCATATTCTCTATAGAAAGTGTTCCCCCTCATCCTAAACATGTCATTTTAGCAGAGAAGTGATAAACTGCTGATTGCTGATACTTCACAGGTCCACACCTTATGCAATCTTGCTATAGAGTATTGCCCTGTTGCAAACTTGCCGTAAACATCCTCTAAGGCAGTAATCTGCAACGTGAACAAGTATTTCTTGGAGAGAGAGAGAGCGAGCGAGCGAGCGCTAGCTAGCCCACTTCATACTAAATTAGTCTTAGTCAAAAGAATGAAGGAATGAAATTGTTGACTTCCAAAGATTGGTAAATGAAGAAACATCAACTGATTGGAGAAGTTTTATTTTAGTGTTGTATGCAGTCTGCACCGAGCGCTAGCTAGCCCACTTCATACTAAATTAGTCTTAGTCAAAAGAATGAAGGAATGAAATTGTTGACTTCCAAAGATTGGTAAATGAAGAAATATCAACTGATTGGAGAAGTTTTATTTTAGTGTTGTATGCAGTCTGCACTTGGTCAGTTGTGGCACACAACTGACACTCTCTCTCTCTCTCTCTCTCTCTCTCTCTCTCTCTCTCTCTCTCTCTCTCTCTCTCTCTCTCTCTCTCTCTCTCTCTCTCTCTCTCTCTCTCTCTCTCTCTCTCTCTCTCTCTCTCTCTCTCTCTCTCTCTCTCTCTCTCTCTCTCTCTCTCTCTCTCTCTCTCTCTCTCTCTCAGTTTGGTAGTGTCAGTATCCTTGCTTGCCCAACAACATACAAACAAATGCCGAACTAGCATTTCACTTTGGCTCACTGCAAGTCCAACCAGCCAGGGACCACAAATCCCCATGAGTGTTACTCCGGTGATTCCCACAGGCAAGCAGTCACCACTCTATACCTCACTATAATCGTTGATGAGCAAAACAGGTTACAGTGGTATCTAGCATACCTTTTTTGGCTTGGTTATCATGTCTGCAGGGCACACAGTAACCATGGATTCTTGGGGCAAAAAGAATAATAAACTACCATAAAGTAAAAAGAAAAAAAAAAAAAAAACGGATAGGTTAGTCGAGTGTTATTGAGCAAAATCCATTATTGGGAGGCACCACCGTATAATTCTTCTCTCTCTCTCTCTCTCTCTCTCTCTCTCTCTCTCTCTCTCTCTCTCTCTCTCTCTCTCTCTCTCTCTCTCTCCTTTTGTTTGGAACTGTAGTTTGATTACCATACTTATTCTTGTTTCAGCTGGCTATTGGGCGGGAGTGTGTTCTTCACTACAGCAATTTGAAACGTTACTGTGTATTCTCCCACAATGAATTGGTGTGTAAAATGGCATCAACTCCTGATGAGCTGGACCTTACAGTAGCAGCTGCCACCTACCAGGACATGCTGCGGATGGTGGACCTTGAAAAGAAGCTACGCAGATCACTTCTCCATTGGGTGAGGCATTTGTGAATTAAAATCATATTGAAAAAAAATCACTGTATTTTTACCTATATAATCTGAATATAGTGTGTATTTGGAGTAATAATTGTTTGGAGATGCTTAGTTGTTTTGAGAATATTTCATTCCTTCAATTTCCACAGAAAATACCTCTGCTTCTTGGGCCTAGCCATGGAGTTAATCAGTATTGTGATGTAATTTTCTCTGAAGTTTTCACTTCATGATTAATTTTTTGCATTGTAGGTAGTCAGTGGCAGTAAAGTAAATATGAATTGAAATTGGTGTTTGCAGGGTGTGACCAGTGCAGAAAGAGAGGCTTTTGAGCTGCTGCCAGATGATGAACGGCAGTGTGATTTCTGCAAAACAACCTGTTTCTTATCTGCAGTGACATGTACATGTACCCAAGAGCGCCTTGTGTGCTTGAGGCATTACAAAATGCTGTGTGAATGTGCACCAGAGAACCACACATTAAGGTACATAGTGCGATGTGTTAGCTTTATGCAATACTGTGCTGATATTCTTATCATAGTGTTATGAAAGTTTGGTAGGCTTCCATTGCTGTATTTTTTTTAATGTTATAATTAATTACTGATTGTGGAATGTAAAGTCTCCTTACTAGGAACATGCAAATTTTCATCCATTATATATTGTTTCTGTGTGGTCTTGCAGATACCGTTACACTTTGGATGAGCTGCCGCCGCTACTGCAACGCCTCAAGGTGCGAGCAGAGTCCTTTGATCACTGGGCAGTCAAAGTGAAGGAAGCTCTGGAGGCAAAGCCTGAAGATAAATTAGGTGAGTTACCACATACTACTATTTAATGGCTCTCTGCCTCTCCATTTTAAAAGTTTGCATAAAAGCACAACAAAGTAAAATTCATCATTGAATGCAAGAAATTGATAGATAAGTCTACCTTGGGTTATGATTATAATGATTTGATTATTTTGTTTTGTAAAGAAGATATCCCTACAATACCAGCATTAATAAATGTATTGATGCTTGCAGAGCTAAGTGATTTGCGAGAGCTTGTTGAGGAAGCAGAGTCTCAAAGGTTCCCTGAAAGTGAACTGCTTCAGACCTTGATTCAGGCAGTGACCGAGGCTGAGAAATGTGCAACTGTTGCTGCTCACCTGGCCACAAAGAAGGTTCGCACCAGGTGAGTATACATATTGTGAGGCTTTCCCAGTTGTATATGTGGTTGTCAGCACACAGATTGATGTAAAGACTTAAGTTATAGTAGCATTTTCAATATTTATCCATGAATAAAATCTTTGTTATAATAGAGTGGAACAGCCTGGATGCTTATTTTGCAGCTTTGATGAATAGATAAATTAACAAGTCACTTCTTGTCTCATCTACTACTGTAACACATTGTAACTTATAATGTTCTCATGATTATTGCTAATTATGTACATTTTCAAAATTTTGTAGTTCTTAAGTATTTCTCAAGTTTGTCTTATTCTGAGTAGTTTTGGGTAGTTCATATAGAAATATTGAGGTAGCTGGATCTTCTGTTGTTAGATTCATTGACAAATTAGATGGTTGTGCCACTTGCTCGTATATAAATATGAATTGATTTTTACTTTTCTTTGAAATCAATTATGTCTTTTATTATCAGGACTCGAGGAAGTGGGGAGGCCAAAAGCAGATTGACTCTAGAAGAGCTGAGGCTTTTCCATGAGCAGATTGAGTCTCTGGCATGTGTGGTGCGTGAAGGTGAAGCGGTGAAGGATCTCCTGAACCGAGTCACCACCTTCCAGAAGGAGGCAGTGGAGATGCTCACTCAGGACAACCCAGATTCAGATGTCATTGCCAAGATGGTGGACACTGGCTGCTCCTTGGACATAGATCTGCCTGAGTTGCCCAGGCTCAAACACAAGCTCCAACAGGTAGGAAATAACATTAACAAAGCTAATGTGTTTTTCATTTATTAATATCTGATTATTTTTTGTGTTGGTGTCTATAATTTCTTATTACCTTCATCATTCAACTTGAAGAAGAGGGATTGGTATTATTTATCTATTCAGTGATATAATATCCAACACACAGGTTGAATGGGTTGAGGAGGTGGAGGAAACACTGGAAGGTTCAGTAACAGTAGATTGTGTAAGAAAGCTATTGGACTCCGGGATATCCTTGCCCCCCCACCCAAAGATTGAAAGGGCCATGGCTCAGTTGCAGCAGCTTCTGACAAATATGGAAACCTGGGAGGAAAAAGCTAGTCAAGCACTGAATGCTAAGTAAGTCAAGTTTTGCATGCTCATAGGAGCAAATGTATTTGATATATCTGTAATTGTGCAAAAAAGAAAACGCATGAAGAATCATGAAGCAGACCTGTATCTCTTGACATTAATGTTTCAGGCCTGGCATCAGTGTAAGTGAAGGAGAGGAACTGGTGAAGCAAGCAGAGGAGGTGCCTGCGCACCTACCCAGTGTTGCTGCTCTCAAGGATGCTGTAAAGCGGGCCCGTGAGTGGACCAACAAGGTTACCACACTACAAAAAGGAGAAACTGCTCCACTACTGGAAACAGTGGAGAGCTTAGTGGCTAGGGGGCGTCCTATTCCACTGCACCTTGAGCCCTTGGCTGAACTTGAGGAAAATGTAGAAGCAGCCCATGCTTGGCTGGAAAAAACAGCTCGTACCTTCTTAAAGAAAAATTCACATCTCACTCTATTGGAGGTAAGATCTAGGTTTTTCTAAATGTACATTTTTATGTTTGGTTATTGGAAAAACTATACATTCATATGTAATTTGTTATATTGAAGTGCATGCTTCTGTGAATTTGGCAATGATTCTTTAAATATTCCAGTATGCATCCATTCACACATTTAACCCGTTCAACATGATGACGTGTGTTTTGCGTCATCAAGGTGCTCATGAAATATCCAATGACTTGCATATTGCATCATGGCTGCCTTCTCCCAAGATGCTGTATTTTCTTTGTTTTACTGTATGAGATCTCTCAGAAAGTAGGTCATATATGATATGATGGCATACTTGACTTTCATCGTTATTATAAAGGTATACGATTTTCTTATATCAGCCTAAGTTCTGGTGAACCATGTTGGAAATAATTATTATATATATATATTTTTTTTTTTTTTTTTTTTTTTTTTTACCAACAGATTAGTTTACCTTCAAAGTTAACGTTTTCTTGTTTGTTATACGGAGAAAATGTCCTTCAGACGGCAGACTATAATTTTTCTCTAAAATTTGGATGGGTTTATTTCTTATTGTAAGTACCTGTTATGAAAAATCACTTGCCATCATTATTATTTCCATAGTGGGGGGGGGGGAGAGAGAGAGAGAGAGAGAGAGAGCTGTCTCTGAGTCAGGTATCTCCCCACCCCCACCCCAGATATGGTGCCAGGAGCCATTTTCTGTTGTCCGGAGTGAAGAGGTTAAGGGGTCCTTCAGGCTCCATATATAATGTTCAGATATACAGAGATTCCTATGCCAAGGAATCAATTTCAGTGTATGATGATGTATTCTTGTGATTGTTGATATGATGATGAATTCTTGTGATTGCCACAGGCTAGAGCCTTCAATTTCCTGATGATTTATTGCCAGAGAAATTTGATCTTGGGAATGTTATAAGCTAGTGTGGGAAGACCTTTTCTCTTTGAAAAAGACTGTTGATAATAGGGTCATTACAGCTCAGCATAGTATGGACTTTTATGGGTTTTTATTTATTTTCCCAGGTCTTGGTGCCTCGCACAGATATTGGTGTAGTTTCTGGTAAGAGGAAGAGGGTTAAGAGAGAGGAGATGTCTGCCTTGCAGCAGCAGGCTCAACTCCTGGACATATCTATGGAAGATGCTGCTAATTCAGCAATTGTGGTGAAAGCTTTCAAGGTGACTTCATTCTTTACTTTTTAATGAGTAATTTCACTTATAATGGTTATATCTTACTTAATTTCATTAAGATGTTATCTATTACTTAACTCTGATTCATTCTTTTGGCTCTTTTATTCCAAGTCATGATCACTATTGTTCTGAAAGACTCCATCCATACATATATACTTGTTAACCCTGTTCAGAATAATTATCTGGTGTCTTAGCAGCCTCCTTGTGTAAGCATACAGCTTAGATATTCTGCTGAACCACTTTGTTTCTTCTTTTATCTTGAAGTGTTTCATTTGATTTCTACTTTTGAAGGAATGTGAAGAGAGAGAGCTTGGAGCCATGCGAGCTTTAAGGGCTCATAACCGCAACAAGCGAGATGGGGATATTCCACAAGAAGGAGCCACCTTCTGTCTTTGTCACAAGCCTCCACAACCCAATATGTTAACTTGTTCTCTGTGCCTCGATCTATTTCACAGTAAGTGTGCTTCAGCATTCGTAGATATAACTTTATTCCTTGTCCATTCATATATATTGAACAATTAAGCATCAGTGTATTCACAAGATGATGCAAGGAGATGAATATACTAAAATCAACTAATGTGTGGTGTGAACTACAGAATCATTAGGTAACATGAAAATTAATGTATGCAGACTTGGAAAAAATTTAATACTAATTAAAAATTTTCAGGTGGATGTGTTCCTTCATCTCATCGTAGTAAAGTGAAACTTAGTAATGAAGGCCGATTTTTATGTCCATCATGTGAGAGGTCACGACGCCCTCGTCTCGAGACCATCCTATCCCTCCTGGTGACTCTGCAGAAGCTGCCTGTCAGGTATGATTGATTAGATTAGGCTCATAGACCAGATGCTGTGTGAGTAATACTAATAGCCCTATAATACCATTTTTTATTAACTCATTCGCCCCGGAAGTTAGAAAACACGCACCGCGCTCCATCCGGGCGGCCCACGCGCACCAAGATTTGAAGCTTTAGTATTGAATAATCAATGTTTTAGCCATAAACTCAATATATTCATCACATACTATATATCAGGATGTGTAAAAATATTTGTATGTTACAATACACTTCCCATTGCTATGCTAAAAATGAAAACAATAGAAAATTTTACTTTTTATTTATTTATTTATTTATTTTATTTTTATTTATTTATTTATTTATTTTATTTTATTTTTTTTTTTTACAATTCGGGAGATTTCTCCCTGAATCTTTCGAGTGGTGGTGCTGTGATGGCGGAGGTGGAGGGCTGTGAGGGAAAGGCGGAGGTGGAGGGGAGTGTGGTGAAGCCGGAGGTGGAGGGCTGTGAGGGAAAGGCGGAGGTGGAGGGGAGTGCGGTGAAACCGGAGGTGGAGGGCTGTGAGGGAAAGGCGGAGGTGGAGGAGAGTGCGGTGAAGCCGGAGGTGGAGGGCTGTGGCCTGGTAGCAATCATGAATTGCCATATTTCTGTCTGTACAGATAGCCTAAAGCATCTTATATCAGAGTGAAGCATCTCATTTGCGGTAAACACTGTTATTTATTGTTGAAAAGAGTCCCCTAATATATCTAGCATTTGCATGCCAGTATGTGTAGCAAATGGCAACATATACCTGTCATGCAAAATATACATTATTTCAAACACGAAATAAATTGCGCGCGAACAGAGAGAGAGAGAGAGAGAGAGAGAGAGAGAGAGAGAGAGAGAGAGAGAGCTTCAATGTCAGCACACACACACACACAAACCTGCAAAAACTACGAATGGAAACACTATGAGAGAGAGAGAGAGAGGGGCTTCAATGTCAGCACACACACACACACGAAAACCTGCAAAAAACTACGAATGGAAACACTATGAGAGAGAGAGAGAGAGAGAGAGAGAGAGAGAGAGAGAGAGAGAGAGAGAGAGAGAGAGAGAGGAGGGGGGGATAGGATTATCACCTGACATGTGAGACTGATAAGTTCGTTCTCTTTCTCTCTCTCTCTTTCTGTAAGCTGGTGGCTGTGGCTGCTAAAGCTGACGAAACAGAGAAAAAATAAACCTTCATGCGAAAACTTATTCTTGTCTGCGATATAATAGTTACATATATTCATTTTCCTAGATAATATACATATCTAAGAAAACAAATGGCTTCTGGTTTTCTTGGGTACATTCATCTAAAACGCTTATGGCCCGCAAGACGTAATAATATGTCCCCGGACTGGAGGTAAGGCTTCTGGACGTATATATACGTCACCGGACTGGCGCGCGTAGCCACCATGACGTATATATATGTCCCCGGACTGAAGGGGTTAAGAACATTACAGTATTAAACATTATGTAGTGTGTAATTTCTTTATGTACTTTTTCCCCCATCACTGTCCTAATGAGCAGAGTCAATAATTTAATTTTACTATATTGACACTGCTGTCTGCTTGTTTATTTGTATATCTACATTGCAACAGTGGATTCATTATTATTGTGTTTTAAGACAAGGCTGAGGAGATAGATACCAAGATTAAGACATAAGCCCAGCAGGCATATAGATCCAGACTAAGGGTGCACTTTTCTTCCCCATAATGTTAGAGCTGACAGCTATGAGTCCATTCTAATGATAGCCTAAGTGGTAGTGACTGAACAGAATATAGGAATCTATTGTGTGGGCGTACGAGTAGTTGCCACTCGCATCATGCAAGGTTTAAGATAGGGTCTACTTTGCTGTCTGCTATCATAGGCAATAGTCTGACACTGACATGACTTACCAAATTGAGGTAATAGCTTTATTCTTTCGGTGGGAACATTGTCATGAAAAATATTTCATAGCAACACTTCTTGCATAGCTGTCAGTGACAGCTCCTATACATCAGGTTTCCTTTGTTTTCTGCACAAAGCAAGCATTTCAGTTATTCATTATGGCTAATCTTATAATGGAAAAAAAAAAAAAAAAAGCATTAGACATGTCACATGGAAGATAGCAATGATGAAGACTGTGAGGAACTTGTATATACATTTGATTATGCTCCCTCACATTAATATCACAAAGGTAATGTGTTTTACATTTTGGAAAATTGTTTTGGTTGTTTTCTTTCTGTACTGCAGATGCTCATGCTTAGCAAGTCAGTGCTGGCAGACTAAGCTGTGCATGCAGTGCTGCACTGGTAATTTAATACCAACAATGATTACATTTTCTCATAAAATTGGTTGATATCTTTACCATTGTTAAATGTTTTGTTGATCATTTTATCTTCCTGTCTTATAGTTTACATTACACTTCACAGAGGGTTAGCTGTACAGGATGATACGTAAGAAATTTTTGCATTATTTTTCCAATCCAGTTGCTGTTTGCTGCTAGAATGTATCCCCCTTTTCTGCCTGTCATTCAAGTGATCCTTTTTGAAGTCATAAGTATTTTTCTTCACTACATTTTTAATTTTTTCCCCCACATTTTAATTTTAACTCCACACATTTCTTAGTTATACTTTTTCTTCACCAGGTTACCAGAAGCGGAAGCCCTTCAGTGCCTGACAGAACGAGCTATGTCCTGGCAGGACCGAGCCCGGCAGCTGATGAAGACAGAGGAGTTGACTGCTGCCTTAGCAAAATTATCAGTATTCTTACAAAAGCTTGTTGAAGCTCAAGTAAAGCAACAGCAGCAGCAGCACAAAGGAGCATCTACTCAGGGACAAGATGTGAGTATTTCAGGAATAAATTTTTTTTACTATTTACGCTTATGGAAAATTGTTTGTAAGCAACTACAGTGGGATATGCAGCACACAAAGTTTTTGACTTATAACCAGTGTGTTAATCTAAGCAGTAGTGTTCCCATTCCCACTTGGCTTTGCTTTATTTACAAAGATAGACTTTATGACTAATATGTTATCCAACCAAAAAATGTAGAAAAAAATTTGCTTTGCTTGTAATGGCTAACTTAGCTTATATCAACTCCACATGGGAGGGTATGAAATATTTATTTATTTAAATTTTTATTTTATTTATTTTTTTGTGTGATTTTATGGTAAGTTTGTTAATGGAACAGGATGTTATGTATTATGCCTGTTCATACTACAGTTTGAAATGACAAAAAAGAAAGAAAAATCAATACAGTTTTGTCATCTGACTGTGTTTCAACTATATTAGCAATTTTGAAATGGATTTTGGTTGTAAGCCAAGTGCAAGTACACCATTGTATGCTTGATGATTAATAATATAATCTTTTCACAAGTCCTGCATTCTCTTGAAAATAGATCAAAATGTTTTACTCTCCAACAAATGAGATGTAATTCAAGAGAAAGATGTCAAATAGGTACTATTAATACTTCTTATCTTCTTGTGGAACTTGTTAATGAGTAAAGAGCCCAAGAACTAAAGGCAGAATGACCAAAGACATACAGTTACTGTAGGTATTCAGGGATGATCTATCTTAAGCAATAATCCATTGAGAAGAATAAACATGTTACTTAAAAGTATTGATATCAATAGTAATATCACTGTAATTATCATGTTAGTCCCTAGTACTACTATATAATTATCATGTTGGTCCTCAGTACTACATTAATCTTGTTGATGAATTATTTGATAAACATGCTGAAGATATTCTTCTGAGGTTTAGCACATTGGGTATGTTTTGTGGCACATGCTTGTCAATTGTTGGTAGAGTGCAGCATGGATTAACACTAAGTGAACTTTTCCTAAAAAGTTGAATCTTAAATCTTTCAGGAGAAAATGGAAGTAGACGACTCTACAAATGATGATTCGTTGCTCAGTGAAGACAGCGAAACCAAAGTGGATGTGGAGAAGGAAAATACAACCAAAAAACTGGATGAGGGTAGTTGGGAACATGCTTACTCAAGCAACAAACAGAACAAGGAAAAGAAATCAGAGATTGACAAAGCACGCTGGAGTCGTTTGGTGGCAACCTTGATGGAGAACCAAGACACCCCCCTCATCTCTCTGACTCCAAGGACACGCTCCCAGGTGCAGGACCTTCTGGTAGAAGGAGAACTACAGGAAGTAAGTCTTGATGAAACTACTCATATGTGGAGAGTTTTGCAGGCTGCCAGTCATCCACCATCTATGCTGGAAGACACTCTTCTTTCATTTAACTCTGCCAATGGAGGAAGTGATGAAAACAAAGTTAAAAAGGCAGCACCAAAGAAACGCAAATCCCAGACTGAGGGATTGGACGATCCTCCTAAGTCCCCTCATAAGTCTCCCATTAAGAAAACAAAATTGGGAAAGATCTGTCCCATTGATGGAAAAACTCCAAAGGGAGTAGTGAAGAAGAAAGCTCTTCCTAAAAGTATAGAAAAGAAAAAGAAAGAAGGAGGAGGAGGAGGAATAGGTGGGGGAGGAGGAGGAGGCAGTGGTGGAGGAGGAGGAGGACCAGGACCAAATAAAGAAGGCCCAAAGAAAAAGACCATGGGTGTTGGGAGAAAGAAAAAAATGCAGTCTGCCACATCAAATAGTTTACAGAGTGATGATGATGACGATGATACAGATGAGGCTTGTGCAGCCAGCAAGTGCCAACACCCCGGAGGGCAGAATGTAGACTGGGTGCAGTGTGACGGATGTGAAGGATGGTTCCACTACGTGTGCGTTGGGCTGAAGGCTGGCGACGTGCACGAAGATGAAGAGTACATGTGCCTCAGGTGCACCACCAAACAACCTGCACCTAAGGTAGGAGATGATGAAGTAACATTGTAATGGGCAAGCAAGAACAGGGTTTCTTTTTATTTGTTTTGCTTCAGTAATTCGATTAATTTTGTAAAGAGAGAGACGAGTGAGGGAGGCATATTTATTTTGAGGTCTAGAAATGAGCAAAGCTCTTGGGAGATGAAAAAGTCATCAGTGCTGTACTGGATGTAGGAAACTGATGTCCCATTAACTTACAGCCAGGAGAGTTGACGGAAGAGGAAAGTGTGGACATCCTCCTCAGCCTGGCCTCAAGTCTGCCACCCAAGGACTCTATTACACTGAAGTAAAAGTATACTGCAATTTTTTTTTTTTTTTTTTTTTTTTTTCCCTTAAGAAAATTCAGAAATGACTATAGAGCCATAGTTTTTTTTTTTTTTTTTTTTGCTGAAATGCTAGTACTATAATATGGAAAAGATGTATTTATTTTTATTTATTTCTTTCTTCCTCTGCATTTCACCTAAAAGTTGTGGTTATGATTAGTCATTAAAGAGTATGTGCTAATGTACGTACATACATTATAACTTAATGATGAGGATAATTAGTGTGAAACATTCAGTACCTGCTGTGACATTTTGAACATCTTATCTCAACTAGTTACCCTGACATAGTATTAAGGAATGTTTGATTGTGTCAGCCAAAGCAGATTGATAGTTTGTCATTTCCTGGTTAATAGTTTGGTCACGTGAGCAGTGCTGGAAGCAAATTTTTATTTATAGAAATTAAAGGTATACCTTTCTAATTGTCCACAGTAGACAGTCCAAATACATATTATTATTAGTAGATCTGAACTTTTGACTTTGTGTATTGGGGCATATATTAGCAGTTGTAGTTTTAAAAGTGCCCTTCACTGAGTGTAGGTCTTTGAGCAAAACTAGTGTTTTCATGTTCTGGTAATTTTTTTTCTTTTTCTTTTTTCTTTCTTATAGGCATTAAGAATGGAAGTTCCCCTGGTTAAGTATTAAACACTATAAATGGCTATCAGCTTGTACTTCGTTATCATGTCTTAATGCAAGTAGTTTTGTACAAAATATTACTGATTCATGCTGTAGATTATGCTATATTCTGTGCTTGTAAAATGTGCAATGGCAATATTTCTGGATTGCATTATGTTCATCTCACATGTCTTTTCCTAAAACGTACAAATTCTTGTCCATCATGTCAATTTCATCAAGTTCATCGTATCTTATAAAATGCTATATTTAGAATGGCACCCAGAAATTCACCACTCTGTACACAATGTAGATTTTTTTGTCAGTAGCTGTTAAGTGTGCTAAAGTATTCACATGTTCACAAGGAACTGTCATAACAATGGTATTGAGCTTATACAAATTCATTCTTTACTTTCCAGGAAATGTTTCTGTAATTTTATAAACTGATACATTTGAGAAATTACATGTAATTATAGTAGCAAAAAGTATTATTCAAGTATCTTGTGAAAAATGCTTGTAAATAGTTATTCTATAAACATCAGTGATGTATCTTGCATATACCTTGTGGTTTTAAAAATTTATAGTTACAGCAAGGTACCTTACAGAGCTGCAGTGCAGTAAAATGTTTTGAAATTAAACTTGCAAACTTGTATAAAAGTTAATGTTAAGAATTGACTCCATCCATCCACAGACAGACATTCTCTAGGTTTTCATGAGTTCTCTGGGTATCTTGATACATAAAAGAAAATAAAAAAAATGAAAAGTCCAGCTTCCTAGTACAACTGCGTGTTTATGATCTGTTACACCTGGGCAAGATAAGCCTAGAGAATGCTGGCTACAGCTCGTGACTAATAAATGTTTCACTCTTAAAAACCATTGGCATAAAAGTTCACTGAATGCATCTTACTTCCATCAAATTTAGTTTTATATGATGGTGTACTTTCATACATATCTGACAAAGATTATTTTAGGTGCTATTTTTCTTTTTCTCCATGACTCATTTCATTATCATATCAATCCATCCAACACCCTGTGCTGGGTACATGATCTCAGTTGCCACCCACCCACTTCATCCAAGGAATTGCATCAACCAAGTATTTAGTTGCCTCCCTACTTGTTTGTACACATCATTATTCTATAGTTTTCACATTTATCTATGATAGGCACTTCATTTTGACTGTATGTACATAGAGTACCAAAAACTCCATTTTGTATATTACTTTCCTTTTTTTGTTTTCTCACCTTTAAGAGCAATCAATAGTGCTGAGTGTCCAAGAAAATGTATTTATAACAGGCATTTTATTGCCTGTGAAATACAGGCATTTCAGAATTGTATTTTCCCAACTGGGACAAATGTTCTGCATGTGCCGCCTCTTGGCAAATATCGAGGAACAAATTGGTAATAATTTCTTCATGGTTGGTACCATGCATTTTTTTTTTTTTTTTTTTTTTTTTTTTTTAACCAAATAATACTGTCACAAAACCTTAGCTTCAAACTGGTTATTAAGAAAAAAACAAAAACAAAAATAAAGTGACGGAGCTTGAAAAAATTTTTTACACCAGTAGTCACACAAACATGTTACTGATTTGTGCCTCAATTTACCAGTGTACCTGTGTTAGTTTAGCTGCACTGCTCATGGTATTAAAGGATATCTTGAAAGCTGGTGAATGTTTCTTATCCTTTAAATACAGTATTTGACATTTTCTTCTCATGCTTAATTTAGCTTATAGTAAAAATCCTGAACAAACTTTTGAAAAACATGTTAAGCCTGATCCCAACCAACAGCGATGTAGAACTGATGCTGTTAAACAGATGGCTTAAAAATTTTCAGAATCCTGAAAATCTGAAGGGGTGTTTCTCTGTTTTACTTTGGAACCAGTTTTTCTCTGAAAACTAAGGTCATGTTAGTATTAGAAAAATAATTTGAGTTTTGCACAAAAAAGAGAATATTATAAGTTGCTAAGAAAGTTGTCTGGGGTGTGAGAACCCTGAGAGTAACACTGCCTGGATCAGTAATACTAAACTAGCACCACATTTATATGCTTGCCAGTAATAGAAAAAAAAGCTTTGACCTGAATCTCTCTCTCTCTCTCCTGTTGCATCCCCCCCTTGTTGCATTGTCTTTCATAATGTTACTGTATCATGTTAGCAGCAAAAGTCCTTCTGTACCATGGCCTTATCCATCCATATATGGAACAACTGAATTGAATTAATAAAGTAAAAAACACCAGATAGCTTATGTCATGTGGTGCTTTGGATCAGGGAAATTAAGATCTTTTTTGGTTGATCATCGGTAAAATGTTATTTAGGGTGTTAATATATTAGGTAAGGTTGAGTGGGGAGAATAGTTTGTTTTAGGAAAGAGATGATGTTATTATCTGGATGAAAGTGCCATAATTGTTTTAAGACATCTTTAATATTATGAGGTAGGAAAGGGAGGTTAAATGTGGAAAAGTTGCAGTACATGCTGTGATGTACTTTGGGCAAGTGAGGAGGATATGTGAAACTGATAGGGGACTATGACAGGTTGAGCATAAGGCTGGTGGAGATTTTGTCTTTAAGAATGTTAAGTTGTGTGTGACTATAAAAACAAAAATAATATGTAATGTTTGGTTGAATATAGGGTGTTTTATGATGAATCAAATGGAAGATGGAGATGGAGTGAGGGAAAATACAGGAATTAATGGGGATACGTATAGGTGATTGTGTTTGAGGTTTCTTGCTGGCAAATTATTTGGGGTTATATTTTAAAATAAGGTAGTGAAGGTCATTTCTATCAGTACCAATGCCACATATATTCCATTGAAGAACAGATATTGAGGCCATTATAGGAAATGTTGAGCTGGTGATAGATGTGGGGTTTGAACTATACAGTAGTCTGGGAGAAGAGAGGGAAGGGGAAATCAGAACTAAAGAGAGTGAGGATAGGTAAAGAGTGATCTGGAGAGAGAGAGAGAGAGAGAGAGAGAGAGAGAGAGAGAGAGATTGGGGTATGGACTAGATAGATTCTCAAGTACATCCAGGTGGTAAGGGAAGGTCAGGAAGCATAGTTCATGTAGTTGAAAAGGAACAAGTAGAGTGGAAAGAGGAGGAAGCAGTAAAGCAGGGAGAGAGAGATTGAGGATCAGGTGAGGTAGTGGGGGAAAGTCTAAGGTATAAAGCAATGGTTTCCAACCTTTTGGCACTCACGACCCCTTACCTAAAAGTTTGAAACCCATGTAACCACCTACTTAGGACTTACTATCAGCAGCTTAATTTTCCTTTCACTTTCTGTGAAGGCGAGGAAAAGAATGGCACGCATTCACCTAATGACACTGAACTAATGTAGCACATGAAAAAAAAAAAAAAAAAAAAAAAAAGTATAAAAAAATATAATTGATGAGATAAAATTAACATTATCCCAAGTTACTTCTGGCAAGGCTTCGCGACCACCCAGGGGGTTGCGACCCATTGATTGGGAATCTGCTATAAAGGTTTTAATGGCCTTCATAGTTTCAGCAGGGAGGTCAGTGAGGGCCAGTGGCATATTGAGAGATATATTTACATGGGGCAAAACCTGAAAATGCTGTCGCCGAAAGTAATAAAAATGTGAGATTACGTTTAATACACTTGTATATTATGCTATACATACATGAAGTTTCAATCAATATTTTGTACACCTTCAATTTTGCAAAGTTTAAAATGACATCTATATTCTCAGTAACCCTACTTGTGCCACCCCTGAGATATGAACCACCCAGGGCATTCACCCCACTCACTCCCCATTATAATTATGCCACTGGTGAGGAGGGGGATATGAAAACTGCAGGTTTTAGCATCAAAAGATGGTATGGGAGTGGGAGAAAGGTTTTGAGGTGGATGGTAAACCTCTGCTGTGGTACAAAGGATTGTTTTAGTGTCAGATGACTGAGAAGTGGGAGGAAGATTTTGAGGGAGATGATGAACCTCTGCCATGATATGACGGATCATTTCATAATTAATAGGTGAAGTTGAGCATGAGAGTAGACTCGAGGTGTGTTTTTGTGTCTCAAGTGAAGTGGTGAAGGGGTCATGAGGAGTAAGGTCTTCTTGGATGATGTTTGAGGTGTGTAAGTGGGAGAACTGATGGTGGAAGCTGAAGTTGCAGAAGAAAGGGAGCGCCTGGTTCAGCATGTGCGAGAACATTGTGAGAGAGGAAGGTGGGAGGATAAAGAAAGGAGAATTCAAGGTTCAACACTGAGAAGGAATTTGATGTTGAAAATAAGGGTGACGGTAGATGGACTAACAGATATAGATGAGAAAGATGGAGTCATAGATGTAGAGAAGGAGAAGAGGCTAGCAAGAGTAGAAGTGGGGCAGGTTGCATGAGATATGGTAGTGGAAGAAGTTTGGTTAAAGAACCACATAACAGGTTGAGGAGAGAAGCCTAAACAATTCATGCTTCTTTTAGGGTTAGGCCCTGTTTGAAGTGGAGTGCTGCCACCAGCTTCAAATCTATATGTGAGGCATCCATGGTGAAAGACATTATGTTGTCCTGTGCAGTTTGCACAGGTACAAATTTGAGATGGGCATTCAGGATGGCTATGAGTATTTGCAGCACAGAAAGGGCAGCAAGCTGTTGATCTGCACTAATTGGCTGGATGGCCAAAGCATCAACAGTTTTGGCATTGACAAGGGGTTGGACTCTGAAGCAGATCCTGCCAATATATACCTCAGGAGGTAAAGTGAAGTTACTGAAAGCTATTTTGGCTATGTTATGTTTTGTATTTTTGGTTGCCAGGAGAAGGGACGGTGTAGTAATGAATATATGAAATGTTGAGAAAGTCCTGGGAAGTCTGAAGAGCGAAGTCTGAAGAGCAGATTTGTTGCAGGATAGGAACCTCAAACTCCCCTTGAGACTTCTGGCATCTTGCCAAAAACATCAACTTTACTTTTTCATCTTTCCCTCCTTTATTTCATCCTGATGGTTCCACTGCCATCTCTGTCTCTAAAGCTGAACTCTTCTCTCAAACCTTTGCTGATAACTCTACCTTGAATGATTCTCAGCTTGTCCCTCCCTCTCCTCCTTCCTCTGACTATTTCATGTCTTCAATCAAAATTCTTTGTAATGTTTACCATGCCCTTGCTGGCCTAAACCCTCAGAAAGCTTATGGACCTGATGGGGTCCCTCCTATTGTTCTCAAAAACTGTGCTGCCATGCTTGCACCTTGTCTGGCCAAACTCTTTCAACTTTGTAACTTCTACCTTTCCTTCTTGTTAGAAGTTTGCCTACATTCAGTCTGTTCCAAAAAAGAGTGGCTGTTCTAATCCCTCTAACTACTGTCTTATACCTTTAATCTCTTGTTTGTCTAAAGTTTTTTAATCTATCCTCAATAGGAAGATTCTTAAGCATCTGTCACTTCATAATCTTCTATCTGATCACCAGTATGGCTTCCGTCAAGATCGCTCTATTGGTGACCTGGCTTTCTTTACTGAATCTTTTAGAGATTTCGGTGAAACGTTTGCTGTCACATCAGACATATCACAAACTTTTGATAGAGTCTGGAATAAAGCTTTGATTTCAAAACTGCCCTCCTACGGTTTCTATCCTTCTCTCTGCAACTTTATCTCATGTTTCCTTTCCAACCAATCTATTGCTGCTATGGTAGACGACCACTGTTCTCCTAAATCTATTAATAGTGGTGTTCCTCAGGGTTTTGTCCTGTCACCCACTCTCTTTTTATTGTTCATTAATGATCTTAACCAAACTTCTCGCCCTATCCACTCCTACACTGATGATAGCACCCTACATCTTTCCACATCCTTTCAGAGGTCCAACCCTTCAGGAACTCAACAGATCATGCAGGGATGCCGCAGAATGGCTGACTTCTGATCATTCTAAGATTTCCGATTGGGGCAGAGAAAATCTAATAGTTTTCAATGCCTCTAAAACTCCATCTATCAGCTCGACACACCTTCCAGACAACTATCCTATCTTCTTCAATGACACTCAATTGTCTCCCTCTTCCACACTGAATATCCTCAGTCTGTCCTTTACTCATAATCTTAACTGGAAACTTCACATCTCATCTCTTGCTAAAACAGCTTCTAGACTATGAAGTTAGGCATTCTCCACCAGCTTTTCTTGGCCCTCCAACTGTTTACTCTGTACAAGGACTTTATCCACCCCTGTATGGAGTACTCGTACTCTTCGCATGTTTGGGGGAGTTCCACTCACACAGCTTTATTAGATAGGGAGGAATCAAAAGCTTTTTGTCTCATCAACTCCCCTCCTCTGACTATCTGTCTTCAGCCTCTTTTTCACTGTTGAAATGTTGCATCTTTTTCTATCTTTTATTGCTATTTCCATTCTAACTGTTCTACTGATCTTGCTAACTGCATGCCTCGCTGCACAAGGCTTTCTTCTTCCTCTCATCTCTTTTCTGTCCAACTCTCTAACACGAGTTAATCAGTACTCTCAATCATTTATACCTTTCACTGGTAAACTCTGGAACTCCCTGCTTGCTTCTGTATTTCCATCTTCCTACGACTTGACTTCTTTTAAGAGAGAGATGTGAAGACATTTGCTCCCTAATTTTGGATAACCCTTCTTATCTTTTAGAGAACCAGCATCAAGTGGGCCTATTTTTTTTTAACATTGTGTTGCCCTTGGCTGGCCTTCTCTCACATAAAAAAAAAAAAAAAACCCTGTGCCTATGGTGGTGTTGAGAAGGGCATGAGGTATTGTGGGGGATAGGCTTGCCTTGGAGGTCTTTTAAGTTGTGCATGTTCTGAGATTCATATTCTGTGTTTACAATTTCAAGTCAGGAGCAATCCTGCCTGGTGTAGGTCACCTCTCTGACTTGTCTTTGGAAGCATTTTTGAAATAGTAGTGTGTTGTCATTGTATCAAGCAGTCATGGGGGATGCAGAAATATCTGTCCCAGCACTGGGAGCTAAACAAGTTCAGTGAAGAGATCTGCTGAGAGGCTGGAGGAGTGGGGGCATAAGGAAGAGTTTGTAGTTTTGAGAGTAGAAGTATGAGGCAGGTAAGCTGCTGAATGTTGATGAGAGTGGGGTTGCACTTTTGATGGGGTATAGGGTTCAAGGGTGGTTATCAGGGAAGAGGGGGACAGAAGGATATGGGAGGAAAAAAGAGGGGAAGCAATAGGTAGAGAGGTAGTAAGCAGGGATAACAGGGGGAAAGGAGTTGAGTGAGGGGGGAGGTCCTTAGTTGAAGTCATGAGTGGAGTCGGGTCAGCAGAGCCAGGAAAGTCTGGGGATTGTGTTAAAGGGGCAGTCCCGGAAGTCCCTACAGTAGGACCAGAAATTTCAATAAATAGTCTAGTCTTTAGAGCCTCGTAAGGAGTAAGGGTAAAGCAAAAGAGAGAGTTTGTCGTACCCATGACATCCCTTAGGCCGCTGGTGATTGACACTAAGGGCAGTCTTGCATCCCAGTGACATAGCACTCACATAGTAGGAAAAGGATTTGGAAAGGTGAGAGAGGGTGGGAAAGAAGTGGGAAGAGAACAAAAGTAAAGAGGGAAAGACCAAGTAAAATTCGTCAAGCAGGGAGCAGATGCCCAAGGCTTGGGAGGGGCCTTGAAACTCCATCCCAGCATTGCGTACCAATCCCCCTGCTCTGAAGTCCCCCACGTCAACAACAGGTGTGGTATAGGGGGATTCATTTATGGAGTATCCTTCACATGTATGAGTATTCCACTCATACTGCACTTTTAGACAGGGTGGAATCAAAAGCACTTTGTCTGATCAACTCTTCTGACTGTTTGTCTTCAGTTTTTCTCTCATTGCTGCTTACTATAGCCAACTACTATTTTCATATTAACTGCTTTTCTGATCTTGTTAACTGTATCCCTCCTCACTTCCCATGGTCTCACTGCACAAGACTACTTTCTCTCATATTCTATCCACCTCTCTAAAAGCAAGAGATAACCAATATTCTCAATCCCTAATCCTCTTCTCTGGTAAACTCTGGAATTCTCAGCCTCCTCCTGTATTTCCTTCTTCCTATAACTTAAACTCAAGAGATAAGTTTTAAGACATACCCTTCATCAGTTGACATTTTTGTTGAGTAATCTTTTTGGAAACTGGCATAAAAGTGGGCCTTTTTCTTTTATATAATATTTTGTTGTCGTTAATGGTGGCTCTCCTACATAAAAAATAAATAAGATGAATAATAATAATAGTACTAATAAACAAATAAAATACACACTTCACACAGCTAATATAGCTGGTCTTTTGGAATTCCTCTCCCTGATGACCAATTCATACAGGATATGTCTTGCTCTCCTACCACAAAAGTTACTACTTATGTCATGTATCTCTTTTCTACTATGTGAATATAGATTTTAGGGTGACTGTCCCACTTTGCTAAGGATTCAAACCATTGAACCTCTCTGCTGTATGCAGAAGACACTAACCTTTATGCCTGTTGACAATGATGATGATAATAATAATGACAATAATAGTCATAATGATAACTACATAAGTTTGATAGCTTTTATAATACAGTTTAATAATATACCTGAGTCAATACTTTGAAGATTTCATGTTATCTCTTCAGCAGATTAATGAAAGTCTCTCGTGGAACTTCAATATTACCGTACATTTTCATCTGCTTCTTCTTGCCTTCAGCTTGACGTCTTAACAGCTTCATCTTTCTCGTGATATCTCCACCATACTGAAATAAAGCAAATGCAAATCATGAAAAGAAAAATAAGTGAATGAAATAATACAATTTCTGAACCTAATAATACAGATAATTCCTATAAATATAATGTCCCCACAACATGATGCCATAGGTGTTATGTACACACCGAACAAGTTTATAAATCAGTAACACTTACACACTTTGCAAGAACATCTTTCCGAAGGGGTTTTATGTCACCGCGTGCCAAGATATTTCCTCCAACAGCTGCTTGAACTGCAATCTGATATATGATAAATGAAAATAACAAATGACATTCATATCTACCTTTCATATACTACTATAAATGACATCCATCGTGTGATAAGATGTTTTACAATGACTCTTAGCAAAGACATCACATCAGTTCAGCAGGTGAGAGAGAGAGAGAGAGAGAGAGAGAGAGAGAGAGAGAGAGAGAGAGAGAGAGAGAATATTAGTACTTATGGAGAGAATTTTAAAAAGAATATTGATCTGTGTTCTCACATTGATGTTAAGGGTTGTGTATAAATACTCAATGAAGCTTTCAAACCTTCAACAATTTATAAGTTGAAATACAACTTAACTAATATCTAAAACATTGTGGTTCTTTTTTTACCATTCAGTCTTGTTGACTGTCCCATAAATTTTGCTACCTGAGGTCAGAGCCATGTTTCTTCTGTCACTAATCTCATACTCTCACCTTCTATAGTCTGTCTACACTTAGATGGCTCCTGGGTCTTCAGCTCAGAGATTTTATAGTGTTACCGCAACTTTTCCTGGCCTCCCCCACCTATCTGCTTATGTTTTCCTCTGCTATACCATGAAGTATAATAGGTTGCAGGTACAATATGTATCCATGTATGCATGTATGCATTCAGTATGTAAGTATATTTAAAGTGTGCTAGGGTGGGGAGGGGACATCCAGGTGTGGCCATGGCCTCATGTCAGGTCAGGATGCTAGAGTTGCCGCAATGTGAATACAGTAAAACCTCGCTTGACGAATGTCTCTAAGGACGAACAATTCGGGAGACGACCAAAAAATTTGTCAATATATCGACCCAGGGGACGAACACGGTTAAACGGCTTGCGGCAGGTGAACCGTTTGTGTGATAGCCAATCCAGCTATCACACAACAACCAAACGAAACATAAGCACAAAAGAAAAGAGAAACAGCAACATACGAAAAATATTACATAACATAATCTCCGTGCCACCACGATTTTCTCCTGTTTTTCCTGGGCATGGTGATGTAACCGGCGCGCTCTACTGTAGATTCCTCGGCGTTATCCTCGCTGCTCTGGTGGCTCTCAGCGTTGCTGTCATCATCATCCTGGCCATGTCCAGGTACTGCAGATTGTGGCACATCCATCGCAGCTGTTTCCTCGCTTGCCTGGCAAGGAACACCGCCCTACTGCCCGCTCCTCTCACACTGAGCATCACCTCCGAGGATCAAAGGAACTTCCTGGCCACATACCTTTAACTCTCCTTCTTGGAAGTCCAAACTTGCTCCCACACGCGTGAGGAAGTCAATCCCCAGCAGGCAAGGGTCTTCCAAGGCAGAGACGAAGACTGACAATTTTTCCATGTTTCCCACGCCGATGTTCACTAAAACGGGGCCCCACATAGCGGCACTGACTTGTGACGCTACACAGCTGTTGTGTAGCTCTGGCACGATGCACACATCCAAAGTCCTCTCTCATGACTGTCTTCTCGGATCTTGTCTGTCTTCCTTCCCATCCTCCTCTCCTCCATTCCATCATGCCATCAACGTCCAGTCTCTCAAGTAAATAACCTTTTCTTTTTTATTAATTTTATTATCATTTTGATAGCATTTAGGTAAGTAAAACAATTTAGGCTTTTTATAATTATTTTGTTCATGTCATGCATACATTAAAGGTCTATTTTGAATGGGTTTTATGGACAAAAGTATGATTTTTTTTTGGCCTGGAATGGATTAATGGTATTTCAATACATTCTTATGGGAAAAATTTATTCAGGAGACGAACAAATCAGGTGACGAACAGGATTTAGGAACGAATTATGGTCGTGAGGTGAGGTTTTACTGTATTTCCACCATGCCATGACATATAGGTTGCACCCATATATATATATATATATATATATATATATATATATATATATATATATATATATATATATATATATATATATATATATGAGAGATGGGACTGTGAGGGGTCAAGCTCTATAATCATATGACTTTATTATTTTTTTCTCTTTCATTTCCACTCCTTTGACTTATATTTTTTACTTGTTACACTGAAACATTTCAGTTTAACACTACTTGCCTACCAAGTGTCTAACATGGTATTGAATCATCCTTTCATTCCATCTCATAGCAACGTTGGAAACAAAAAATGTGTCACATTTCTGCTTTGTTCTAGTATAATGTGCTTCTGTTGGGTTATTGTTCAAAACATATCGTAGCATATTGATGATACTGATTTTATGTGAACAATAATTGCTTTCTGCTCAGTAACACACTCATCACAAGGGTAGCTGACGGTTTTCCTTATGATCTGACAACCACACATTTCTTTGAGATCTTTGAGACACTACCCAGACCAAGTCCCAGGAGCCATCTAAGCATAGACAGCCTATAATTGGCTTATTTTTCTTGTTCTATTTTACAATTAGAGACAAAGAGATTTTTCATTTCCACCAAAATCACCTTTCATGTGTAAGATGCCAGATTTGTATTGGTATAACTCTATACTTTGTAAAATTTATTTGGATTTTGGTAGGAATAAAGTCAATTTGCTACAAGACAGGAATACGTAATCCAATCAGCAGGAAAAAGCATCACCCCATGACAAGACCACTGTGTCTATGTCCACAGGAGGCAAAATCAATGAGTTGGAGACATATATGTATTAAAATACAGGGAAACCATACCTTAAACATTTGTCTAGGTAAAGTGTCTTTTAACTTCTCAACCACACGCTTCCCCTCAGTTCTTGCCTTGGAAGAGTGGACTATCGTAGATAACTCAGGTACTGCATAACCATTAAGCAGGATATCAAGCTGTGTGAAGACAATTAAATAAATCAATAATATACTGAGAAGAAAAAAAATCAATGTCATAGCTACAATGGAATACTGAATATAAATATCATTCTTTAGCTCTTTTGGACTAAAATACTCAATTTGCTAATAACCTTATTGGGCATAGAGGATTTTTTTTTGCTAGCCTTGTCAAGCAAATTACTTCCTACCAAGTGGTCAATGTGCATGGCTGTGTAACAAATAATCATATTTTCTACATAATTGTAAATAAGGGGCATGATGAATAACGTTATTGCTTTAGTTTTACCGAAACTAAAAACATTTCTGAGAAACAAGAAATTTTCCATCATGTACAGTGCTTACTCCAATTTTGCAAGAAATGGGACGGCATTGTGAGTCGCAAATTTGGAAATCGCAAAATTGGCAGTATTATTCCCATGGGAAAAATTGAATATGGTGGACCACTAGTCCATGGTCGCCTAATTTTTCAATATTTTCCTAATATTTTGCCCATATTTATATCACATATACATGGAACTGAGCAGTATACAATAAATAAAAGGGTTTACAAGGATTATCCTTAAGAAAAATAAATTAAATGATCTTTACCTGGAGACGATAGGTTTTTACAGCTTTTTCAATTTTCTCACTGTTTTTAAACACCATTCTCACAGTTGATTCTCCCACACCAAACTCTCTGGAAATATCACAGTTCCTTTTTCCATCTCGTTTCATCTTAATTATCTTCATCTTCTGCTCCAAAGTTAGCCTAATGTTTTTCTTGGTTGGTGGCGCCATGTCGCAGCATAAGGATTCCTCCAAATTTGCAGAGAGAACTCCGTGGAGGTGTACGTAAACAAATGGAAGGCAGGAGGGAGCGGGGCAGTGTTGCCAAATGAGCTTCATTGAATTACTGCCAGATTTTTATGAAAACAAGCCAAAAACCACCAAACTATGATAAATATAATATAAATGATAATAATATAGTATAATATGATAAATATGAATAAATTAATAAAATATTGCCTATATAATACAGTAATATATAATTTGCAGGAACGCTCTCTCTCCCGCCACCACTCGCAATACCAGGAGAAAGGAGCAAGATGAGGAAACTTTAAAAATGGCAATTTTTGGTCCTTGGTCGCAAAATTGGCGTATCGCAAAATTTTAACTCGCAAAATTGGAGTAAGCACTGTACTTACAAAAATAATAAAAAGTAAAAAGCAATTCAATCAGCTTGAAGATACTTAAAGTTTGGTTGAGACCAACGTTCAGGAACGAACTAATGGAGGTTCTGCACATATTTGAGCACTCAAATTTGTGTTTAAACTGCTTGTGCCTTGACACTATACACGACAAGCAGGAAGGTATCAATGTAATACTTAACTTCTTGGAGATCAAAAGGACTGATGGGTATAACCCAGAAATCAAGGCTCTGGTGTCATAGTAATACATTTAGTACTCTAAAACTGTCCTAAGGTCACCTTTTTTTCATCTTGCCATCTTTTCACTAAGATATACATGTACAAAAGCATGCAGAGATAATGATTTATAGCTTAATAACATATTCAGAAAAGTATATCTCAGAAGTATGATTTGAATTAAGACAGGAAATTAAATTCTTAACTCATGACATTTGTAAGCTTTAAAAAAATAGAAGTCTATCAATTCTTCATTTCATTAAAAAAAAAAAAAAAAAAAAATAAAGGCAACACCAATACATCACAGAAAGATGGCAAAAATGTAGCACTCTATCCCATTCTCACCTTCACTAAATAGGATAATTCAAATCCCAACTCTTCATAATCAAAAGTTGCATAGCCAGATGATAAAGATTTCAAAATGTCATAAAAATCAACAACAATTTCATTTAAGGGTAACTTGTAGTGCATAATTATCCTGTTGTTGTCAATATTTCTGATGCTCTGCTGTACCCCACGTCGGCTCTGACACAGACCTATGATATCACCCAGATAGGTAACTGCAACACACAGAAGTAGATGTGATATTATTAAAAACTCAAAAGGTGTCTTGACTTGAACTTGTAATATTGCATTAGAATAATATAGGTTCAGTGATTGCTTAAAAAATATTATATTAACCCCTTCCCAGAGGCAGGGCAGATGAATGTACAACCAAATGCAAAATTGTCTACATATAGACTCTAATGACTTTCATCCATACATCTATATATAATTTCACAGCAAATGGATACTCCAGATTGACATCTCTATATGGACTCTGCCGCAAAACTGAACAAACAATTAAATCTATATATAAGTGTTATTTGTGTTTGATTGGTGATAATGTATGTCAGTACGTTTATATGAATACAGTAAGGTCTCGGTTTACGTCAGAGTTACGTTCCTGAAACATGACGTAAGTCGATTTTGTACGTAACTCGAGTTTCCGTACATTTCAAAGCATATTATCGAGTTTTCAACCCATCATTGTTTATGGTCATTCAGGTAAGTTAAAGGTTATATTGTTATATTATTTACAACTACGTAGGAATATGAAACACAAGTTTGTTTTTGTTGTTGATTAGGGCCACGAACGCGAAGGACTGCAGGTTGCTGAGATGGGTGGATGCCTGAGGCCGCCAGGAGGGTGGGCAGGTCGAATGTTGTGACGCCCAGGGGGGACAGCTGGAAGCGTAGTGCAGTGCGGTGGGAGTAGAAGCATGGGCAGCGGGGCAGGAAATGCAATAGGAAAGGGCAATAGGGATCAGCAGACAGGCACAGACGGTGCAAGTCAGCGGTGAGTGTCGTGTGGCCCAGGCGAAGGCTCCGGAGTTGTTACTCTTGTGATGGGTGTGCGAGCCCTCAAGGTCGTCAACCTCCCCGTTGTCATGGTAACGGGCTTCCCATTTCCTTCCCTCCCTCACACACAGATGCTGCCTCCCTTCTCATGTCTTTTAATTATGTCCTCTTTTTCTTGTAGCATAATGGTTTTCCTTTTCTTAGCATCACTGCTGTCACTAAGAAGTTTTCTCTTTGGTGCCAAAGAGCAAGATACTAAGAACTTGAGTCAGTAAATGCAGAAGTAGGATAACACTCTTGCCAGGGGCAATGGTGTGGTGGAACTGAGGCAGGGTGTTATTGTATTCAAGCATGAGGTCAGCGGTGTGGCGGGCAACCACCAACAATAACAATAAATCCCGCACTTTACGATTTATATATTTTCAATTTTTTTAATCTTAAATTGCCTTATAGTGGACTGACGTAACTACGAGTTTGAAGTAACTCGAGACCGACGTAACCCGGGACTTTACTGTATTTGGAATTAGTACTCACATCCAGGACTTGTGACCTGGATGTAATTTACTTCCACTTTTCTTCGTATTTTTCACATAAGTACTTGTTCTGTACCTATTCATATTTTTAGACAACATTGCTGGAGTGTGGTACAGTTTTTTCTCCTTGACATGATAGGCTAATAATATAAAAAAATGGAAAAATGCAAAAATTTTTAGTATTAGCCTATGTTTGTAGCACATTCACCATCAACAAAGAAAAAGTGGCGACCGGCCTTGAGAGGTCAAGTTGACCAGTGGTTGGGTATTTGAGATGCCAAATAAATATTTATTTTATGAATTTTGTTACTTGTAATGAATCGTTTATATATAGACCACACTACAACTTAGTGCAGTAAAATAAGAACAAACGTCTTCATATAGACGATCCGACAAAAAGTCCCGTTTTTTAAATGTCTATATGTAGATCCTCTGCCGGAAAGGGGTTAATGTTTTGACATAAATCAAATGTTTCAAAAGGAAGCTAACCTGGAGTAATAATAGTTCCCCTGACGAAAGTTTCACTGGTCTCTACAATGTTCTGAGGGTCTGGCCACAGTACTGGGTTGTTTATTATGACCTCCTCTCCCCTGTAGTGTTGGATAGCCTTGGCACCTTGGACTTGAATCTGTGTTAACAAATGCCACAGGATTTACATCACACAACAAGGTAAAATATGCAATCCGATTTTAATTCCACATAATGAAAGAATTTCAAGTGATCATACATTGACAAAAGAGCCAATACATCTAAATTAAGTTCAGGTGTATAAATATTCAAACAAAATGCAAGCACACAAACATTTATTATTACAAAGACTGTTAAACTGGATGCATATTTGAGGCATACATTTACAGATAAGGAATCTCATGTGAGTCTGAGCAAAATCTAGGCTGGAAATGCACTCACCTTGTATGGGACAGAGGGTGTTGTCATAATCACTTGAGCTCCATGCTCTTGCTCCAGTCGCTGGTTGAAAACATCCATGTGCAAGAGGCCAAGGAACCCAAGCCTCCACCCTTGACCCAATGCTGAACTGCAAGTTTAAGCAAGTCAAACAGTCATCACAATACAATAACCTAACTATATAACTCAAGATGAATACTCATCATTCCTAAACTTTTTTTTTTTTTTTTTTTTTACATTACAAGGGCACTGGCCAAGGGAAAACAAAGTGTTGGAAAAAAAAAATCCCGCTGGTTGCCAGGCCCTGTTAAGAGGAAAGTAGGAGAAAGAGAAAAAACAAAAAAATCTAAAAGGAGGGTCCAGTTAACGTAAGAGGTGTCTTGACACTCCTCTTTTGAAAGAGTTGAAATTCATGTGTATATGCATGTAATAAAAGTGTCATATCACTATACTACTATAAACCTCATGACTGAGTAGGGCACAATGATAACATAACATATAACATAAATAATAGGATAACAAAGGGCCACCAGGGCCCATCTAGGTTATCCTGTATCAGTCGCACAGCGACCTCGTCATCAGTATTTAAAGATACACTTACAAGTACACAATACATTATATACTAATTATAAATATTTGGCCCATTAACAGGGCTAAGTCCTGCAGCGAAATCCTCTACAATTTGTGGTCCCCATACATGGGGATCATGTCTTGTTTAACTATAGTAAATTTCTTATAAAAACTATCATGCAGTACTATACATAATTATAAATCTAATAAATTTAAGTGCTTATCTAATCTGTTTTTAAACATTGTCAAACTAGTGCTATTTACAACCCTCTCTGGCAATGCATTCCAGAAGTCTACCACCCTATGACTAAAGAAATATTTTCTTATATCTAACCTGCAGCCTTGCTTTCTAATCTTCCTGCCATGATTTCTAGTCCTACTTCCCTCCTCTAAGGTAAAGAAAGATCTCACATCTATGTAGTTTGTATCTGAGAACATTTTAAATAACTCTATCATATCCCTCTTATACATCTCCTCTCAAATGAAAACATGTTTAATTCCTTTAATCTATCTCTATACTCCAGGCGCTTTAATGCTGGTATCATCCTAGTTGCTCTTCTCTGAACTGCTTCTAACATGTTGATATCCTGCCTATAGTGGGGTGACCAGGCCTGTATGCAATACTCTAAATGGGGCCTAACATAGGAATTATATAAGCTACGCACCACTTCCTTACTTTTATAACTAACATTTCTATTTATAAAACCCAGGATCCTATTTGCCCTATTTCTTGCTTCTAAACATTGCTTTGAAAATTTCATAGTCCTGTCTATCACTACTCCTAAATCCTTTCCTTCCTCTACTGCCTCTAGCCAACATCCCTCCATCTCATAGCTAAAGTTTGTGTTGTCTTTACCTAAATGCATAACCTGACACTTTTAGAATTAAACTCCATCTGCCACCTGTCTGCCCATGCTATCAGCCTGTCCAGGTCTCGTTGTATTCTGTAATTGTCCTTTTCACCCTGTACTGCACATGCTATCTTAGTATCATCTGCAAACTTTGATACTTTGCTACTAATTCCTATATCTAAATCGTTAATGTACACCAAGAAAAGAAGAGGTCCTAGCACTGATCCTTGGGGTACCCACTAACCACTTCCTTCCACTCAGACATTGCCCCATTTAATACTACTCTCTGTTTCCTATCAGAAAGCCATTCACTAATCCAATCAACTAACCTACCCCTATCCCATGTAGTCTCAATTTGTACACTAGCCTCCTATGCGGTACCTTATCAAACGCCTTGCTAAAATCTAGATATATAACATCTATGCTATTTCCATCATCTAACTCCTTGGTAATATATTCTAAGATATCGAGCAAATTTGTAAGACAGGACCTCCCTGATCTAAAGCCATGTTGGGTATCT
Organism: Portunus trituberculatus; assembly: GCF_017591435.1. Classification (NCBI taxonomy): domain Eukaryota; kingdom Metazoa; phylum Arthropoda; class Malacostraca; order Decapoda; family Portunidae; genus Portunus; species Portunus trituberculatus. The sequence goes on from NC_059303.1 coordinate 4,533,841, forward strand.
CTAATTAATCTATTCTCATTTAAATGCTCCCAAATACTACCCTTAATGATTTTCTCTAGTATCTTACATACTATACTAGTTAAACTGATCGGTCTATAATTATTCGCATCATCCTTCCTACCTTTTTAAATATTGGAGTAACATTAGCTAACTTCCAGTCCTGAGGTATCTCAGCAAACCTAAGTGATCTTTCAAAGATTAACTTAAGTGCTTCAGAAATACTGTCTACACCCTCCCTAAGTACTCTGGCATGTAGCTCATCAGGACCACTAGCTTTCCTATCGTCTAGTTCAAGAATAAATTTCCTAATAATTCCCGGTTTTATATCAATATTTTCTAAAGCTCTTAAACTACTCGTCGCACTGTTTGTAACAGGATTTCCTATTCTTTCCTAGTAAATACTGAAGAAAATTGTTCATTCAATAATTCTACTATGTCTTCATTTTGATCCACTACTACACCATCTTTTCTGAGTGGTCCAATCCTATCCTTATTTCTTTTATCACTGACCTTGTAATAACTATATAATTTTTGGGATCTTTACTCCCAGCTCTAGCTAGTTTTATCTCTGCCTGCCTTTTACTTTTTTATAACCTTACTCAAATCATCTCTGACCTGTCTGTACCTAATCAAATCTACATCTTCCCACTTTTCTGCAACTCTCTGTATGCCCTCTTCTTCTCTCTGATCTGGCTACCTATCTCATGAGTCCACCATAATGGCTTCCTGTTTCTCTGCCTTATATCTTTGTAAGGGATACACTGCATCACTATACCCTTTACTACAACCTTAAAAATATCCCACATCTCCTGTGCAGTTTTATTTCCAAAACTATCTTCCCAGTTTACCTCTCCTAATAACTGACGTAACCTACCATAATTGCCTTTCTGATAGTTTGGGACTCTAGTCTTATTCACTATATTATCCCTACTGGAATTAATGATAAATCTAATTATATGATGGTCACTGTTTGCTAAAGTCTCTCCTACCTCAACTTCCTTTAAACAATGCTCAATATTTGTTAGTACTATGTCTAAAACCTTCCTCCCCCTAGTAGGTTTATCTACCATCTGCACTAAATAGTTATCCTGAAAACTTTCCATAAACTTATTTTCACTAGCATCTCCTACCATCCTCTCCCAGTTTACTGACTTAAGATTAAAATCCCTAAGATAATTGTCTGACTAGTACACCCCTATTTATCTCATCTACCATAAGGTTGTCTACATCTGCTGACTGGTTAGGTGGTCTATAAAAGCTCCTACTCTAATAACCTTACTTTTGTTTACTCTAACATCCAGCCATAAGGACTCTACTCTGTTATCTACCTTAATACCATTAACCTGACTGGAAATGAAGGATTTTTACATAAATAACTACTCCTCCACCTATCCTACCAATTCTCTGGTGTAAATACATAATGTATCCATCTACTTCATATTCTTTCCTATTTTCCTAAACTTTTCCTCATTTACCCATGCCTCTGTGACACATACAACATCTAAGTCCTCCTCAACTATATAACTAGATAACTCGTCCTTCTTGTTCCTAAGACTCCTGGCATTTACATAAAAACATTTAAGTCCTGCTACCTTCCTAGATGCTGTCTCCTTATTTGGAATCCTAATCTTATTCTCTCCTATTTGCACCTGGAAATCTTTCCTAATCTTTTCACTATCTCTGTTTATCCTATCTAATTTATGTCTAGCATCTTTCTTCTGGAATGCATTTGCTACCTCACCCCTACACTCCATCCCAACTCCCCTCCAGACATCCACTCAGCACATCCACACCCTTCCTACTCAGATGCACACCATCCCTAGCATACAAATCCCTTCGCCCATAGAACCTATCCCATACATCCACAAAGCTGACACCCACATCCTTACACATCCCTTTTACCCGATCATTCACACCAATGGCTCTAGACAACCATTCCCTGCTAACATACACACGAGGCAAGATTCCTGACACTACACACCTCCTACCACTCTCCCTTATCTTGCCTAACATTTCCCGAAATCTTGCCACTAACTCCTCCGACCCACCTGCTCTGACATCGTTCCCACCTACGTGCAAAACTACTACACCCTCCCTCTCCATCCCCCCAACCCTCTTCTGCACCTCCTCACTCACTGCCTTCACACCTGCACCAGGCATACACACGTTCGTCCTCCTATCCCTGTCTTTCCCACAGAAAGTGCTATCTAAATACCTAACCTGAGAGTCACCCACCACACACACCTGAGGTGTGCTAGGCACAACCTCCTCCTCCTCTCCTCTACCCCCTTCTTTCTCCTTTCACTCACCACAACCACTTCATTCACTCCACTCTCACTCTCACTCTCCCCTCCCCTCAACAAACCGAACCTATTTTCACACTCAACAGGTTTAGTCCTATCCTCCCTAACTGCCTCCGCTTTCCTTCCCTCGCAACCTGCCATCTCTGCCCATCCTGACTACTATCTTTCCCAGTCTGGCTCGCCTGCTCCCTCTTCCCCACTCTGCTCTTCCCGACAGAGGCCAAGCCACCCTGTCGCCCTCAGAAGGTCCAACCTTCGGCCTAACACTGATCTCCTGCCTAATTTTTCCACTGCCTCCCCAAGCCTCTTAACCTCCTCCTTCAACTCAAAGATGAGAACTTCGTTCGCACTTTTCCCCTCACTTAGCTTTCTGATTTCCTCTCGCAATTCTCGGTGCTCAAGAGAAAGAACTAAATTCTCGCTCTTGAGCCTACACACCATACACTCAGAAAAGTCAACGACCTTCCTGTCATGCCCACACATCTCACACACAACAAACTCTCCCAATCCCACCTCAACACTCTCTTTCACGCACTCAATCACACTCTGATATACCTCAGTAGCTACCGCCATACTAATTTACAATCTGTTAACTCACAAACAAATAAAAATACTTGGTGACGGAGGGGTAGGGGAACTGCGGTGGTGGGGGGGGCCTAAGTGAGGTCAACTAATCCTCTTTCAAGGTCAACTTGACGGTTACAAGCCTAGTCTCCTCGCTCTACCAAAATACTTTTAACTCACAAACACTGATTCTAACCACTATTTCACTCTAATCTAACACTTGCAGTACACACTTTCACTTCACTAACACTCAAAAGCACCACACACAGACACCAAGCACAAACACCACTCGCTAACTATAAAACCACAGAAAAAAAAAAAAAAAAAAAAAAAAAATCGACATCTGACCTCGTCTCAATGCTGACAGAGACACTCCTGTCATTCAAACAAAGGCGTTCTATGGCAGCCTTGAGCTGTCCATGTTCACTTTGGTCCATTGGGTAGACACCGGCAAACACCTGTAGAAGCACAGGTAATCAATGCAAGTCTTTAAATTCTTGAACAAACATAATATACTTTAGAGAATCAAAGCTTATGAAAAAGTCAGAGGACTGTGCTTGAAATGTAAATGCTAATAATAACAAACTTACCAAAGGCTTTGTCTCCCTGAAGCCAGGAAGTGGTTCACATTCTTCTCCTTTTAGGTAAAATGTATCCCCCACCAGAGCTTCTTTGGTATTTCTGATATTGGCTGTGAAATAACCAACTTGTCCTGTGTACCTGTAATCCAAAGACTTGAGCTTTGAAAAATATCAACTCCCTTAATTAAGCATGATAACAGTGTATATGTCAGGTCTGTCAATCTAGGTAAAGATTTAGAAATTAAACTTGGAATATGGCAGTTATGAGGATGGAATATCACACTAACGTGTATATAAACTTGTCAATAAACCCACAGTTGTAGTCTTGAAGTATTTATTCTAGACATTTCAAAGGCCACTGCCTTCATCTTCAGCAGTACATGGTAGAATGAAAAATACAAGCGAACTGAACTAAGAGAAGGGGGAGAGACAGAGGATGAGAGTAACGTGGCACAGTGTGATTGGCCAACCTGTGAGCTCCACCCTACTCAAACCCTACCAGGACCTGACCTGTCTTTACCATTAATCCCTAGATCTGGTAGGGATTTAGTCACCAGTGCTCTCATTAATG
>NC_059303.1:4540359-4555359 GCF_017591435.1 Portunus trituberculatus
AATCCAGATATGACTCCTGGCTAATTCAGCTTTTAATCCAACACTTCAAATTGGTTATTACCAAATTGACACTTAAAGAATGTGCAATATTGTATGCAAAAATTATGTAGTATTTACATAGCTATGAAAAAAAAAAAAAAAAAAAAAATACATAATGCAAGTAATTTGCTTACAAAGTAAAACAAGCAAGACATTGCAATCATTACCTTGTATTTATCAAACCAAGAATCAAAAAGGAAGAGCCTGAGAGGAGAATCCACCGTGCATTTCTCTGCTGGAGATGGTACACCTTCGATGACAGCCTCCAGGACATTGGTGACACCCATACCCAACTTTGCTGATATCTGTAGAATGGGGACTCCATCAGTTTTTTGCCTACAAATAAAAGCTTTTACTAACAATGAAGATACTTTTATTTAATCTTTTTAATTAATCAGAAATTTTTTGTTATATCATTACAACACAATAATTTATGGAGAAAAAAAAAAGGTTAAAAAAATCAAACATTTATTTGTGAGTTTAAACAATCTAGTTGCAAGTAACCATGAGTTTATTTTACTTCCAATATTTATACTTCCTGCTGTGAGATGTGACAAATGGAATACACATACTAAAACAGACACTACACACTCATACTTGCAACACATCATCAGGATTGATTTCAAAAAGGGTGAACAGCTGCTCCTTGACAGCCTCAGGGTCAGCATTCTTTAGGTCAATCTTGTTCAGCACAGGAATGATGGCCAGTTCATTTGTGAAGGCCAGATAGAAGTTGGCCACAGTCTGTGCCTGGACACCCCCATTTGCATCAACAAGCAATATGACCCCTTGGCAGGCAGACAGTGACCTTGACACTTCATAAGTAAAGTCAACATGACCAGGAGTGTCAATAAGGTTCAGCAGGTATTCCTGAAATGGTACAGTGAAGTTATCAACATCAATAATCTGAGGAAGGCATATGAGCATATGGACACGTGCACCTATGTACACATGAGAGAGATTAATAAACTCCTTAAAACATACAAATAACTAATTCAATTTTCAAATCACACAAAAAATAGATGAGTTTATCTTTTTTTTTTCTTTCTTTTTTAATACCATTTTAATTTCACGGGAATTTGTGGGCTAAAGGGGATACTTTTTGGGGTACCTCCTATCTCAAAGCCCACCCGCTAGGAAACCATTGCCCTGAGTGAAGAAGCACAACCTACACTCAGACCGTGGACAGGATTCGAACTCATGTGCTTGGAGACCCCTTGGACCCCAAAGCACGCATGGTTCCACTGTACCACGGCGGCTCCTTCAAATGTTGGTCTGAGCGAAATTTCTTACCTTCCCACGATATTTGTAAGTAACAGATGCTGTCTGAGCTTTGACTGTTATCCCTCTTTCTCTCTCTACCTGAAGTTTATCAAGGACTTGCTTATTCTTAGTGTCTGCTTTGATGGCACCTGCAAAAAATCATTACTTTGTCAGCCCAACATTATACATAAGTGAAAAATAACTGAAATCATACTCAAAGGTAATTCTAGCAAGTATGAGCAATAGTGGCTCATGGAAAAATTGAATGGAGGGACTGCATCACTGCAAGCTTCACACAACAGTATAATAATAATAATTAAAAGAAAAATAATAAAAAAGAAATAATTAAACAAAGCATTTTATAAACTTAGTTATATTTGTATTATGCAACATAAACATAGGCCTTGGACTAAGCATCTATAGAAACAGGCTGAGCAGTGAGCAGTATCAATTGCAGCTCAGCAGTCTTTAGTGCCAAAATATCCTAAAATATCGTACATGAAACTTCTATTTTTGTCTCATCTTATTGTAAATTTTCAAAATTTAGTTAATAAATATTTAGAAAAAAAGTAACATATAAGAACTTTTTGTTATGACAATTTGATAGCCATGTATTATTCTAGTGCAGTGGTTCTCAAACGTTTTCATGGGCGACCCTATTTGGAACATTTCATTCCTTCGCGACCCAGAGTAAAGTAAAGAGAAAGAAAATGTACAATGATATATAGTTATATACACGGGCCTGCATGGGCCCACTGCCAGTCCAACATACGCGTTTGATACAGGAGTCATTCCTGTTAGAGACACCATTACGTGGGGCCCAGGAGGAGGGAGGTGGGGGGAAGATGAACATACATAACAAAAGTAATTTGTGGTTAAAGAAGAATAATTCAATTTAGTAACTGAAATACACTGAAAGCATGATAATGTTCCTGTGTCCCTGCGACCCATCAAAATTGATCCATAGTTTGAGAACCACTGTTCTAGTGTGAGATTGATAAAGCGAGTGTCTGGGCCTAGGGGAAATGCAGCTCCTCAGCTCTTATGGGCGAGCCACCACTGATTATTAGTATAGTAATCACTTCCTGAAAGCCAGTTTTCTTCTGATAAACATGAAGGTACAAAAACAGAACTTGGAGAATACACTAGCTGATGCTGTATAAAATTCACTCTATCTGATCTAAATAACATACAGAGAAAAAAACGGTAAATTTGCAGTTTGAGCCAATACACCCTATCTTAAATTTCTTTTTCCCTAAGTCTAACAAGCTTGGGGACCTCCTGGGAAAGCAGGATTTTTGGGTGGGAAAAGAAAAAATGAGGCAATTTGGGGGGACTGAAAAATCTAAGGTAAAAAGACCCATTTTTAAGAGAAAAAAGGTGAAAATCACAAAATTCATGAATACTTTTCACTGAAATTATCCTAACCTAACATAATAACCTCTTCCCTCCCACCTCCTCCCCTCCAACAAGCTTGGGGGACTGTGAGGAATCGGGGGTTTTGGGGGGAGCCAAAAGAGGCAAGATATGGCGATCAAAAAAAATCTAACGTAACGTAACCTAACCGGGGACTGTGTCCCCCTGGACCCCCCCCCACAACACTAACCTAATCTTAACATAAACCTAACCTAGCCGGGGGGGCTGTGCCCTTACCGGACCCCTATGCAACACTAACCTAACCCTAACATAAACCTAACCTACTGTATCCTTGCTTTGGGGCAGCTTCCCTCCCCCCACACTGGTTCTCTTATTGCTTCACACAATATGCCCTACCTCTACCAATACCCATCCTCACAATACCTTAACGAAAGGATGAAGATCCTGGCTGGTCCTCTTCTTGATTGTACACTGACTTGCATAGCAGGAGCGATGATTTCCCAGCAATCAAATTGACAACCTTTACAACTAATGTCACTGGTGGCCATGGCTCAACTGCGCACACAGATGTCTGTGCACCTGTCTGCACAGCTGTGCCCCGCCTACGAATACATATAGCAAATTCCCATTGGCGCAGCTCGTGGTGTTAAGAGGTGGTGGCACGTCATTGGACAAAAGAACTATAGACACAATAAGAATCCTATTCACCAGTTACCCACAAGCCCTAGCTATAAACAAATGCAAGGCAGTGTACTGCTCATTTCCGAGTGTGATGGAGCTCCGTGGCTCGCCGCAGCTTGCTGGACTTAGAGAAAACTCGCCGAACACCGCACATTTGAAGGCTTGTGCTGAAGTTATTACTAATTTCCGATAGGGTAAAATGGGGTTAGAAATGCTCATAGAAGTGTGATGTAGACCGTGAGAATGTGTATAGTTACATGTGGTGTATTGGCTGAAACTGCAATAATACCAAAAAAACAATATGACATGAGCCACGCTATTTGATTTTCCTTAATGTAACAATGCTTCTAATAAAAAAAATCTTCATTCTTGTCCATGGCTCACATTATCTGGAACCTGCTTGCAGTGCTAGATCATCTCTGATTGAATATTTTCCAGTCACCACAAACTGCACTATTTGATCACACGTTACTCAAATTCCCATTCCACCATCTTGGGACAAATACACACCATTCCCAAAATTGCACTACACTTCTAAACAAATGAAATGTAAATAAAATTTCCTATAGTTGCACACTACCTGTAATTTCTAGTATTCGGTCAGCAAGGGTGCTTTTGCCATGGTCAACGTGAGCTATGATGGAGAAGTTCCTGATGCACTGCAGAGGAAATGTTGATAAATCAGGAACATCTGATGTGGAATCTTTTGGTCCCTGGGATTGGCAGCAGCGGTTGGCTGTCACATGCACCCAACGTGTCGCTGGGCTCACCTTGCCTCTCACATTCCTGAACGGTATCAGGGAACTGCCTCAGAATTTTACAAAGGTATTACATATTACTATAATGAATATTTATTAAAAATACATAAATTACTTACTGGAACTATAATTACCACAAGCTTACCAAAACCAATATATTTAACTGTTTCATATACAATGCTTATATTTACTTACAGATGCATGTGGGCTTACCTTAAGGCCTTGTAATGTATTCTTGTGAGTAGTCTTGGTGATAAAAACATCTTTTATGACACTTGGAAGTCCTGATATTCCACACATCTGACAGAAAAGTATTTGTAATAATTCTTTGATCTACTTATCCTAAATACAATTTTGCAGACACTAGTAAGGATGAAGCTTATACTGAATATTTGTTAATTCACGAAGCTCATAGTGATGATGTGAATGGTTTCCTCCTCCACCTGACTGACAATGATGAAGTAAGGAGCTATCATAATGGAATAACTACACCTAAAAAGAGTTTTCTTTCTCTTTCCCTGCCTCAAGAAGCTGTTGGGACTCTGAGCTCTTGAGGTAAAAAGTAAACAGGTGTTCTATTCAATGCTTTTGGAATAATAACCCTCCTGAAAAATCCCAACACAAGGTGACTGTACTTAGCATTAAAAGACTAAGACAGGGTGAGGCTAAACCTTAAAAGATGAGGATGAAGGACGATTATAGCTAAAAGGAAAGTATTCATTGATACCAGAACTTTTCCTGCATTGCTACACAAACTTCCAAGAAAATTAAGCAAAACTGAGAGATCACAATGGCCAGCAATATAAAGGCCACCATCCTCTAATACTTACCTACGAAACTATCTATTAACCTTGGTGTACTGTGCTGGTAATGGAATGATAAGTTTTAGTATTCTTTATTTCAGTATATAATATGAGCAAAGAGAGAGCATGGCAAGGCTAAGAAATGTACACACCCTATTGAGAGTTGTCACATGGGTGAGCAAGTTTGCTTCCCTCACAAACAAGAGATAAATCTTTGAAAATCACCATCATAATTATAAGTAACTTCAGTCAGGTTAAAATTACTGAGAATGAGAAGCCCTATTTGATGAGAGACATAAGAAAACCCATTCTCAGACTGACAAAAGACAAAAACACCATACTTGTCTGATTAATAAAAAATACCAATGATATAAATATAAATATTTCTAATCACAACCATTAGCAGAAGCTTGAGTCAGTCTTACCTCATGTACAGTAATAGATCTCAGAGACCCAGACACCCACAACAAAGTGACAGGCAGGGCACACTGGGCACGTCTATCAGTGCTGGGTGAGGGCTGGCGGGGTACTGGAGGGTGACGGGTGGCAGGAGGCGGCTGCACTGGATACACCGGTGTTTCATGCAGCAGACAGCATGATCCGCATCACAGCACAGCGCCAGGCCGGGCCACTGTTCCACTGCAGTCATTCACATTCATCCCTAAACACTTACTTGGCTCCTATTCTGTCACAGCTGTCAGACGCTGTCTTTCGACTTAGAGGGGATGCAAAACACAATGAAATTATGCAGGACACGCAGAGGACATGTGCCGCTGAGTACAACACTGTTCATGTTTGTATGTCGCTCTCGGTCAGGTCTTGTGTTGCCTGCGTACGATGACTAAATATACATTATATATATATATATATATATATATATATATATATATATATATATATATATATATATATATATATATATATATATATATATATATATATATATATATATATATATATATATATATATATATATATATATATACAAGACTAACATGTTGGTCTTGTTCACATTCAGTCGATTTTGCAACTTATTTCATGTTGTGACGTTACGGAGAAAGGCTTGAAAATGTGGTGTCAATATAGAGAAGATTTTGAAGTTGATGAGAGAAAAAATAGCACATCTGGGACCCTAAAAGTGAATTCTACAGCAAAAAAAAAAAAAAAAAAAAAAAAAATTACGCAAATGGGTGTTCAGTGAGATAGCCGCCACTCTCCGATGACTGCTTCCCTCGATGCAGGGTGTTGATGGCGGTGAGGATTGAATGCTTGTGATGATCTAATTTGATAGCAATCGTCATCGTCACCAGAGGAAGACATCCTGTTGGGTAGCTGTTTGTTTACACTTACTTCCCGTCAACCAGATGATACTTCCCAGTCGCTATGTGTGAATGTGTTTCGACTAGCGACTCGCAATTTCATTCGCATATTGACTCGTGTGAACCCGCCTTTGGCCGAAGGAAGCCAGCACACTAAGAATTCTTATACCCACGAATTTTTCTCCAAACCCAATGGTAGCAAGAAGGCAAGACTCGTAGATGCGGAACACCTTACAAACTGAAAATAAGTTTATTCTTCAAATGTAATAGGTTTATTCATTTTCAACAAAACTGAGGACAATCTTTGGTATGCTGCGTAGCTCCTGGAAGATGATCATTAGATAGAAAAAGTTTATGAGATATACATAATGAATATATATACTGTGGTAGATCCTGATATGATGCCGTGGCTATTTCCTATGTAAAATTGTTGAAAACAGAGAAAATAGATAGCTAAATAAGTGCGTACAAATTATAAAAAGTGTAAATAAGTGGAACAAAATTACCTACATTAAAAGTAAAAGAAAAAAAAAAAACTACGAATACTAAGTTAATTAAAGCAGCAGTCTCTCAATGCGAGTCACTGATGCGTTATTGTTTGCACCACATTGACGCTTCTCCCCCCTTCCCCCCCATCCCGCCTTTCTCACCGCCCCTGACCCTTTAACGAAGCCTTCCAGCATGGCAATGCCAGGTGTAACACACACAGAGGTGAGATGAAGTGAGGGGAGAGAGGCAAACCTCGTTCACCGAGGAAAACCGATGACCATTCTTACATCCAACCTACGAGCAGTGTCTGGATGTCACGTAAGGGACTCAGCCTGCTGCGTCCCTTGGGAATCTAAGTCATCCTTAGAAAAATAAATAAAATAAAACAAATGATTGTAAGAGAAGAAAGTTGTTCGATAGTTCACAATAAAATGGCGTGACAAACTGATTTAGTGATGTGTACAAACAATAAACTACGTTTTATGTTGCTTCGTGCAGAAACAGGACTCTAATAAAGGTGCCGTGCTCAGTCCACGATAATGACGATAATAGTGACAATGGTGATGGTAGTAATAAGGACGATAATGATGATGATGAGTAATAATAATTTAATAATAATAATAATAATAATAATGATGATAATAATAATAATAATAATAATAATAATAATAATAATAATAATAATAATAGTAATAATAACAATAGTAATGATGATGAAAATAATAATAATAATAATAATAATAATAATAATAATAATGATAATATTGATAATAATGCCCTCACATACTTTATGTGAAGTTGCTGAATGGAAGGAATATTTTCTTATCGGTAGGATAAGTTAAGACACCACATTTACGTTTTTTGTTGTTCCTCTAAATCTACATGACGACGAGACAATGTGATGACGTGATGGAGGTCTGTTGATCACCTCGTGCAACTATTCAATGCTTCCATCTCTACTCAAAAAACTTCCCTGGAATGGTGCGAAAGGAGATATGAAGAACAAGTCGATGGTCTGACCTGCCTTTATATTCACTACAGCCAGCCTTGGGATTTGAAAGTTGGGCTTTTCGGACCTGAGGAAGTTGTCTGTTTGGGGAGAGGCTGTGAGGGTGAGGATGACTTGGGCGGAGGTTTGGCTAGGGCTGCTGCCTTGGGTGGTGGCTGTGAGGGTGATTTATCCGGTGCTGGGGCTGCTGGCTTGGGTGGTGACTGTGATGGGGATATGGCAGGAGCTGGTCCACTGAGGGTCTGCTTTTGTTGCCTGTCAGGAGTTTGGGTAGGAGACTGTTTGGATGGCGCGGCTGTGCAAGGCCGATTATCAGGAGTGGCCTGACGGGGTTGCTTGGATGGGGTGGCGGAGCGAGGTAGCTGGCCTGGGGTTGGCGAAGACGGGTTGCTGCTGCCTGTCACGTGGCCCTCGGCGTGTAGTTTCTTCACCCTCTTCCAGCCGCGGCCGTATTGCTGCCGGAAGGACAGATACGAACATCAGGACGCTGTGTGAATGCCTGCATTACTATCTTCTTGACATATTGGTTCTTAAATAAAGCGGTAAATCAATAAGGAGTTTTAAAATACTAGAATGGATAATTGGAATGCATTTTTTTTCTAGGAACTAACACATGTAGGTAAGTTTTTTTTTTGTTGTTGTTTTTTTAAGCTTCCCTCCTCAGGCCTACACATGCAGACTGCATCATACTCTCTAAAGTAATACTCTAAGATATCTGTGATGTTATTCTTGTCATGGGTGCGTGGCTGTTCCTATAAAGGCGGTTTCACCTGATTGGATTTTTCTATGGCGTCGAGCTCCTGGCGGGCTCTCTGGAGAATGGTCATGTTCACGTCCTCTCCTATGAACACTCCACTCTTCTGGTAGTACTGGACCTGCAGCGTAACGTTATTTTGCATGAGTTAACTGATGTTCATCGATACAAATCACCTTCCCTAAATCATCCAAAATATATATAAGTGTTCCACCTACTCCTTCTATCTCACATATCAATTATTTGACCATCTTAAGACATCTAATTAAGAGTGTCAAGAAAAAGAGTCTCACTCTACTATGCAAGTGTGGGGATTAACTCTGTGCATCGCGACTCACAGTCTTCCACCCATTGGGTCGCTTGATGCTGCTGGCGCGCACGTTTTGTCTCAAACTGGTGCGTTTCATGCTGGTGCGGCTCGACCCGATGAGATCTCTTGTGTGACCACGCTTGCTCATCCGCACCTCCTGGTTCCAGTCCTTCTTCTTGTTTTGCTGCACGAAGTAATGTTTGTTTATCAGGAGATTCGTAAATAGCAAAGCAAACGACCAACCCTTTAGAATTCAACAAATCACGCAGGGACGACACAGAACGCCTGACTTCTGATCTTTCTAAGATTTCTGATAGGGGCAGAGAAAACTTAGTAGTGTTCAATGCCTTAAAAACTCAATTCCTCAATCTATCAACTCGACACAACCTTTCAGACAAATATACCCCTCTTCTTCAATGACACTCATTTGTTCCCCTCTTCTACACTGAATATCCTCGGTCTGTCCTTTACTCAAATCTAAACTGGAAACTTCATATCTCATCTGTTGCTAAAACAGCTTCTATGAAGTTAGGCGTTCTGAGGCGTCTCCACTAGTTTTTCTCTGCCCTTCAACGATAACTTTGTAAAAGGGCCTTATCTATCCTTGTATGGAGTACTCTTCACATATTTGGGGGGCTTCCACTCACACAGTTTTATTGGGTAGGGTTGAATCAAAAGCTTTTCGTCTCATTAACTTCCCACCTCTTTTTTTTTTTTTTCTTTTTTTTATACCATGTGGGCTTTTCACGGGAATTTATGGGCTAAAGGCGTTACTTTTTGGGTACCCCCTATCTCAAAGCCCACCCGCTAGGAAACCGTTGCCCCGAGTGAGGAAACCCAACCTACACTCGGACCGTGGACAGGATTCGAACCCGTGCGCTTGGAGACCACTCGGATCCCAAAGCACGCATGGTTCCACTGTACCACGGCGGCCCCTGATTGCCTGTCTTCAGCCTCTTTTTCACCGCCGGAATGTCGCACCTCTTGCTATCTTTTACTGTTGTTTTCATGCTAACTGCTCTTCTGATATTTCTAATTGCATTCCTCCCCTCTTCCTGCGACCTTGCTGTGCACAGCTTTCTTCTTCTCACCCCTAATCTGTCCATCTCTCTTATGCAGTCATTAACCAGTACTCTCAATCTTTCATACCTTTCTCTGGTAAACTCTGGAAATCTCTGCCTGTGTTTGTATTTCCAACTTCCTATGATTTTAGTTCATTTAAGAGAGAGGTTTCAAGACATTTGTCCCTGTCTTTTGGCTAACTCTATCAGACACGCAAGGGGACTGGCAACTAAATGGGCCATTTTTTTTTTTTTTTTTTTTTTGTGTCCCTACTGACACAGAGCCTTTTGTCCTTAACTTGCGCTTATAACACCGGACTATGTTCTGAAACGCTTCTGTTCCTCACCTCCACTAGTTTTCATGCTCGATTTCAGGTCACACAGGTCTTTGAGAATGTTTCTCTGTTTCTAGTGACACACTGCTATATTATGAACAAGATAAAGTCTTTTAAGAAACCAACTAATAATCTCTGTGGCCTTTTAAAATGGTTGTGGTTGGAGAGGACAGCATTTCAATTGTCCTTGCCACTCTACAAAAGCACACTCTCCTCAGTAAGGAGTCACACACACCCACCTTTAACTTGAAAGCTGTTAAGAGGTTAATGGATTTTTTGACTACTCCAGCCAATGACTTGTTGACGTCAACGCCTTCCACCAAACCGATGTTGAATCCCTTCATAAGCCGTCGCTCACGAGCCTGCTGCTTCTTGCCGAAAGTCGCTGTGCAGGAGAAGGGAAGAGGAATGTTAATGAATAGGAAAACATGCGAAGAAAAGCCATTACACAATTTCCTCAAGTGTATAATTCATTATTAAATGTGCGTTGAGTATTACAGTGCAAGATAAGAATGCAGTGGGAAAAGATGACGCACACACACACACACACACACACACACACACACACACACACACACACACACACACACACACACACACACACACACACACACACACACACACACACACACACACATCCCGGCAGGGTGGAGATATTTGGGTGTGTCTCCTTTCACGTGTAGCCCCTGTTCACCTAGCAGTGAGTAGGTACGGGATGTAAATCGAGAAGTTGTGACCTTGTTGTCCCGGTGTGTGGTGTGTGCCTGGTCTCAGGCCTATCCGAAGATCGGAAATAATGAGCTCTGAGCTCGTTCCGTAGGGTAACGTCTGGCTGTCTCGTCAGAGACTGCAGCAGATCAAACAGTGAAACACACACACAGACGAGACGCGGTAGAGGAAGCACGCAATACCGTCGCTCCCGAGAATCAGCTGATCTTCACTACCTTTGTTTGGGTTTGCAGTGGCCTGGGCGAAAAGTGTGGACTCATTTTTTTTTTTTTTTTCATGAATACAGTGTTAAATAATAATGAGTGAGAAAGATATTCCATCTAAATGCAGGTATGTGACAAGGGAAAGAATGAAAGCTGATGATGACAATGTTGGTGAGGGAGAAAGAGAATTTGAAGGCTTTGATACGGCGCAAACTTCACTATTTGATAGAGTCTTGACTATCGAACGTAAATTAGATAAATTGATAAAGGAGAGTATGGGAATGAAAGAGAATGAAGAACAGGATAAAGAGCTCCAGAAATTGAAAGAAAGGATAAAAGAGTGGAAGAAAACGAAACTAGGCTAAGAACCGAAAATGAAGAATTAAAAGTCCAAATAGCGAACTACAAGAAATTGATGGAAGAAGGACTCGGTAAAGCCGAGAAAGAAAAAGAGAAGCTAAAAGATCTAGTTAACAAAGAAGAAGAAAGAGTACAAGACGTGATTAAAAAAGAAGTACAAGCATGGAGAATCCAAGATAAGAAAGACAAGGAATCATTTCAAGAAGTATTTCAAGAACAGTTAAAAGAAAGAGATGAAAATATGACAAGCAAAATGATAGGAGTCCTCAAGAAAAAAGAAAATTTAGTAAGAGAAATTGCGGAAAAAGAAGAGTGTAATTATTTTTAGACTGAAAGAAAAAAATTGTTAAATATAGACCAAGAAGGGAAAAAGACGAAATGAAACCAGTAAAAGACCTACTAAAACATCTGAATGACGAGGATAGACAGAACTTAGAAGAGGAAGTAGAAGAAATCCATAGAATGGGACCATATCAAGAAGGAACAGTGAGACCAATTAAGATATTACTAAAATCACAAGCAGCAGCAGAAGAAGTACTATATAGAAAAACAAAACTCAGAGAAACAGAAGGTTGCAAAGATATATATATATATATATATATATATATATATATATATATATATATATATATATATATATATATATATATATATATAGAAAAATAGAAACGAGGAGGAAAGGAAGAGACACAATGAACTGGTGGCAGAAGCAAGAGAAAAAATAATGAAAGGTCAGAGGAGGAGAAGAAGGCATTTTTTGGAGAATTATAGGAGACAGGATAAGGAAATGGTATATAAAAGAGAAAGAAGAGAAAAAATGGAGCAAGTTTAACTAAAAATGATAAGAACAAGAGATTAAAAATGATGTATACAAACATAGATGGGATTTTATCTAGTAAATTAGAATTAAGAGATTACATAAAGAAAGAAGAACCAGATATTGTATGCCTGGTGGAAACAAAGTTAAATGAGGCAATAAAAATAGACATAGATAAAAGGTATAATATATGGAGGAGAGACAGAGTGGGTAAAGGAGGAGGAGTCATGATGATGTTAAGGAAGGAGATAGTGGTAAATCAAGTGGAGTTTGGGGAAGGAAAATCAGAAATACTGTATGTTAAGATGCATATTAATAAAAGGAGTTAACAATCATTGGAACATATGTGCCACCAAAACAAACTCATGGACTAACCAAGAATATAGAGACATGATAGATGACACAATAAGGAGTCTTACAAGAATCATTAAGGAAAGGAGAAAAGTGATATTGGTAGGAGATTTCAACTGTAAGGAGGTAGACTGGGAAAATTATGAAAGTGGTATGGGGAAGATGCCTGGGAGATAGATTCCTGAACCTAATGATAGATAATTTGATGGTCCAAAGAGTAAAGGAAAACACAAGATTCAGAGGAAACGATGAGCCGGCAAGATTAGACCTAGTTTTTACAAGGGATATACCAATTAACGATGATATAAGATACAAGTGCCCATTGGGAAAGAGTGACCATGTAATATTAGAAATGGATATAGAAGAAGGAAAGGAAGATAGAGATGAATCATACAAAGGAGACCGATTAAATTACAGAAAGGCTGATATTGAGAATCTCAAGAACTATTTTAAAACGTAAACTGGGAGGAGATGGAAAACTCATTAACGGTTCAAGAGAAATATAACTTATTTTTGGAAATATACAAAACTGGGGTCAGGAATATGTTCCGAAATATAGACCTAAAGAAGAAGGAAAGAAAGATTGGTTTAATGCAAGATGTGCTAGGGCAAAGGAGAAACGAGATGGAGCATGGAAAAGGTGGAGAAGAAACAGAAATCCAGAAAATAAGGAAAACTTCAAAACAGCAAGAAATGAATATGCTAAGGTGAGAAAGGAAGAAGAAAGAACTATGAAAAGGACATTGTCGAAAAATGTAAGGAACAACCAAAATTGTTCTACAGATTCATAAATGGAAAAATAAGACAAAAAGAAACAATAGAAAGGTTAAAAGGAGAAACGGAATGGTGGAAGACCCAAAAGTATGGCAGAACTGTTAAATAGTAAATTTCATGAGGTCTTTACTAAGGAATCCAAATTTGAAAGACCACAGGGTAATAGAGAGACTGTCTATATGAAAGAGATTAAAGTAACCAAGCTTGAAATAAAAAGTTGATGACGGAATTGGATGAGGAAAAGGCAATGGGACCGGATGAAGTCTCAGGCAGAATACTGAAAGAATGTAGGGAAGAACTAGCAAGTCCAATATACAACATCATAAAATGCTCAATAGAAAATGGAACAGTGCCAGTGGAGTGGAAAAGAGCTGAGGTGGTTCCCATATATAAGAGCGGAAGGAAGGAAGAACCTTTAAATTACAGACCGGTATCACTAACTAGTGTAATATGCAAGATGTGTGAAAAAGTAATAAAGAAGCAATGGATTGAGTTTCTTGAAGACAACAAAATATTATCAAATAGCCAATTTGGTTTTAGAAAAGGTCGGTCATGTGTAACAAATTTATTGAGTTTCTACTCTAGAATAGTTGATAAAGTACAAGAGAGAGAGGATGGGTTGACTGTATTTATTTAGATCTAAAAAGGCTTTTGATAAAGTGCCACATGAAAGATTACTATGGAAGTTAGAGGAGAAGGGTGGCTTAAAAGGAAGCACATTGAGATGGATGAAGAATTACTTAAGGGGGAGAGAAATAAGGACGATAGTTAAAGATATGAAGTCCAAGTGGAGAACAGTAGACAGCGGAGTGCCACAGGGGTCAGTATTGGCACCAATACTTTTCTCATATATATAAATGACATGCCAGAGGGAGTGAACAGCTACATAAATCTGTTTGCGGACGATGCGAAACTGTGCAGAGTCATTAAACAAAAGAGGATTGTGAAATACTACAGGAAGACTTAAACAAGATCTGGAAATGGAGCAAAAAATGGGAGATGGAATTCAATGTGGACAAAAGCCATGTCATGGAAATGGGAAAAAGTGAAAGACGACCAGTGGGAATCTATAAGATGGGAGATGGAGTAGAACTAGAAAAAGTAAAAAGGAAAAGGACTTGGGAGTGACAATGGAAGAAAATAATCAACCGGTAAGCCATATTGATAGAATTTTCAGAGAGACGTATAATTTGCTAAGGAATATTGGAGTAGCATTTCACTATATGGACAAGGAAATGATGAAGAAATTGATAAGTACTAAAATAAGACCTAGATTGGAATATGCAGGAGTTGTGTGGACTCCCATAAAAGAAACACATAAGAAAATTAGAGACTACAAAAATGGCTACAAGAATGGTTCCAGAATTTAAAGGGATGGCATATGAGGAGAGACTAAAGGCAATGGATCTACCAACCTTGGAGCAGAGAAGAGAGAGAGGATCTGATACAAGTTTATAAATTGATTAACGGAATGGATGAAGTGGATAATGAGAAACTGATCCTGAGAGAAGAATATGACTTTAGAAGCACAAGATCGCATAGTAAGAAACTAAGGAAGGGACGATGTC
>NC_059303.1:4557859-4562859 GCF_017591435.1 Portunus trituberculatus
ATGATTAAAAATCTAACTCTCTCTCTCTCTCTCTCTCTGATTAAAAATCTCTCTCTCTCTCTCTCTCTCTCTCTCTCTCTCTCTCTCTCTCTCTCTCTCTCTATATATATATATATATATATATATATATATATATATATATATATATATAT
Organism: Portunus trituberculatus; assembly: GCF_017591435.1. Classification (NCBI taxonomy): domain Eukaryota; kingdom Metazoa; phylum Arthropoda; class Malacostraca; order Decapoda; family Portunidae; genus Portunus; species Portunus trituberculatus. Next base: position 4,558,012 of record NC_059303.1, read on the forward strand.
ATATTCATCCTTTTTATGAGCTTTACACTCATCCTATTCACGACTCCCGAGCAGACAGACTCACACAGATGATGGCGTAGGAGTTGGACATCATGGCGATCAGGAGGTTGAGGAGCACGATGACATTGATAACATTGTAGGAACCGTACATGAGGAGACTCCAAAAGCGAGTGAAGGTCTTGATGCCCGTCAGCTCAAACACGTCCAGGTTGATTAGGCCAAACGATGCCCAGAACAGTGATTGAGATGTCTCGAATAAGCTGCGGATTGGAGGCATGTGTGTGAATGACGGGGTTTTGAAACTTCCAAGCAGTAACTTCATTATTTTTGAAAGGTTCTAGTTGAAATTACGAGAGTTTTTAAGAACAGATATATATATATATATATATATATATATATATATATATATATATATATATATATATATATATATATATATATATATATATATATATATATATATATATATATATTCCATTATGGACTGCAGGGACGGAGTAACAATATTTACATGTTAACGGGAGAAATACTCTTGAATTAAGCTGATTGTCTCCGTAGTCTTTTGACAGCAGTCTTAGTGAGAGAGCAAAGCGTTTTGTAAGTACAAAAGACTGGTAGGTAAACACACACACACACACACACACACACTTTCTTTTATATTTTTTGTTTTCTTTTTTATATTCATATTTTATAATGACAAATTCTCTCTCTCTCTCTCTCTCTCTCTCTCTCTCTCTCTCTCTCTCTCTCTCTCTCTCTCTCTCATATAGCCAGTATCCAGTACTCTCGCCTTCACTCACTTAGAAAACCGCCGCCAGATATCGCAGGAGCCCGCCTCGTTTGGGTTTGGCAGTCCTCCGGGCAGAGAATAGCACTTCTTCATGTCCAGGTCAGCGTAGTAGCGCAGCATCTGGTTGAGGCCTGCAGGGTGGCGCCGGGGAAAGGAAGACACAAATGAAAGAGTATGAAGTATATGGTTTCAAGCACGTAAGTGATGACTGATTGACCTAGTTGCAGTGTTGTTGATATATTTATGTTTATTTATTTAATATGATTAATCATTACTATTATTATTTACGGGAATAATATAGGAGTTAGACACAGAAAGACTCTAATGGTGTGTGTGTGTGTGTGTGTGTGTGTGTGTGTGTGTGTGTGTGTGTGTGTGTGTGTGTGTGTGAGTGTTTGTATTCACGGTCGTTGCTGGTCACTCGGCCCATTATGGAGCGATCTCAGAGCTCATAGGCCGATCTTCGGGTAGGAGTGAGACCATACCACACTCCAGTGGTCCCACACACCGGGAAAGAGAGGCCACAACCCCTCGAATTACATCCCGTACCTACTTGCTGCTAGATAAACAGGGGGTGCACATTAAGAGGTTTACCCATTTGCCTCGCCGCACCCAGGACTCGTACCCGGGCCTTCTCGGTTGTGAGCCGAGTGTGCTAACTACTACATTACGATATGGTACTCTGCAGCAGGCTGGAGAGATGGTTCATACCGCACCGAGAGCAAGCGGGCGGCCAGGCGGGGAGAGGATGTGTCGAGATGATTGTAACACTACGGTTATTAATTGATATGGCCAAAAAGAAGAAGCTCAAGTTATTTATTGTTTTTGTTGATTTCACCAAAGCATATGACAGAGTAAAAAGGGATGTTTTATTTTCAATTTTAAAGAGATTGGGATGCGGAATGGTGATGGTGACTGCTATCATCTCAATGTATACCGTAACAAACAATATCCTGGGCACTGCTCTTATCACGGCGTGTGTGGGTGTGCGCCAAGGCTCCCCGACCTCTTGTCTGCTTTTTATATTGTATGTAAATTATATGATTAGTTTGATTAAAAATAACTGTGGTACAGATGGCTTCCTGGGGTGGCTACATGTGCTGGTCCTGCTGGACGATGCGGTTCTGTTATCCACCACAAGGGAGGGTATAATGAGTAAATTTACATTGATATCAGATTTTTGTGTCTCTCACGGAATGAGCATTAATGCTAAGAAAACAAAATATATGGTGTTGAATGGCAATGAGGCAGACAGGCAATCAATAACGGTGGGCAACGTGACGGTGAACCTGTGTGAGCAGTATGTGTACTTGGGCAGCGCTGTCACCGCGGACGGTTCTACATCTGCAGCCGTTAAGGCCCACGCCCAAAGGACCATGTGTCATGCACTAAAATTCATCGCTTTCGTGGAAAAAAATAATGATGTGCCTTTTTGGGTTAAATAGAAAGTTTTCATTAGTGCTCTTATGTTATCAATTTTATCCGGGTGTGAGGCGTGGCTAAATGGTGATGTAAAGCCTGTCAGCAAATTGTACATGTGGTGTATAAAGAAAATGTTAGGAGTACGTAAGACTACTAGGCATGACTTATGTTTATTAGAAATTGGATGTCCCCCGGTTCATGCTCTCGTTAAGGCTAAGCAAAGGAGATATTTCAAATAAATATGGAGAGAACGACAGCAGATGCTCCATGCCATTCAATTGACCCTGAACAGCAACACAATCACGTCTCGTTTTCTCTCTAATCTTATATATGCTGATGTAGACGATATTCAATGTGCATGCGACAGTCTTAGAACCAGTGTACAAACCAGCTTGTCACCAAAAGTCCAACCCTACACCACCCTGAATCCTGAACTCCTCACACACCCAGTGTACAAAACAAAAAGATACGAATTACGGAGACAGAACGTATTTCATGGTCTAGGCTGAGATTAAGCGCACACTCGCTAGCCATTGAGGAAGGTCGTTGGAACCGACGAGGAAGGGGCAGACTGCCAGTTGAAGAAAGGCTGTGCAGATGTAGCGAAATACAGACGGAGGTACACGTATTCGAGCAGTGTCCCAGGTCCTTACAGACTCGACAACAGTACAACGTTACATCCCTTGTGACTCTTATGTTAGAAAGAACTGATTATGATACAGTCTGCAAGCGTGTTCATAAAATTCTAAAACTTTTTGATTGAATTGTACTTTCTACTTTTATATATATATATATATTTTTTAGTGATAAGGTTTAATTTACTATGTGTTTAAGTTTTACCTATTTTTTATAGTTTTAATAGTTTTATGTTAAGTGAAGTAGTACTTTAGTGTTTCTTAAGTTTGATCATGTTTATGTTTTATTGGGTTTAATATGGACCATAACCATAAACGTATTAATCATAGAATATATTTTTTGTATTTTTGTGGTCAATAAATCTATTTATCTATCTATCTATTTGTGCTTAGAAGCTACCTGGGATATTATTTTGAAGATAAGGGATTGACTGGTTTTATAATATATATATATATATATATATATATATATATATATATATATATATATATATATATATATATATATATATAACCAGACGTCTTCATGAAGGACTGGAACTGTTGGGAGTACATGCACTTTTTTCGCCTCCCGCGACTCTAGTCCTCCTGAAGGTGATGAATGCCCTCATGGAGGACTGGAACTGCTGGGAGTACGTGTACTTTTCTCCGCCTCCCGCGACGCCAATCCCCCTGATGACAAGGCGGGCCCTCAGGTTCATCTAATTCCGGGCCCGTCTGTTTAGCTCTTTCCCAGCGGGCCCAGCCGTGGTTCAGGAGCTGATGAGATGCTCCTCTCCCTGCCTGCTAGGTTCGGGTTGCATAGCAAACAACCTGGCCACACCACTCCAAGCGTCACTACTAGTATGCTTTAGAGTGTTTGGGGCGAACTCTCAGCATGTGCTTCTCTCAGGGGCAGTGGGCCAGATGCTGCCGACACTTAACACCTGCTCCGTGCAGCAGTCCTGATGGCTGCGTTTCCAGGATTTCCGGCGGACCCGTAGCCCCGATATGGTGCCCAGGAACCATAAAGCAGGATATTTCGTACATAATTAATGTACGTCTATGTTTATTGGGGTATATATTGTACGCTTGTCAATATCGTGTGTACTTAGCACCACAGTTCAGATTAATCAAGTGTTAGTTGGGATGGCAAGAGTCTGTCTCTTCTCATTCCTCTACGCCCTACGGGGACGGTGATGAGACTATTCTCCCGTAACGGGCACACCGGTCAGCTGCTTAGGCCTTGAGCACTCAGCTACTCAGGCTTTGCCATCTCCCTCCGTCCTCTTTAGATACATAGTATTAAACTGTGCAGGTTTCGTTCAGCCGATAAATTCTCTTTGTCGCGGCTCTTGTCGCTTAAATTATTTTTATCGGATTACGAAACCTGCACAGGTTTAGGGTCACTCCCTCCTCTCAGAACCGAAGCCTTTAGGTGGTGCTGCATGGGTTCTCAATGAAGAGGACAAGTAGACGGCTGACCTGACATAGAGGGAAGTAGGGGAGAAAGGGGATATAGGTAGTCTGCTCCGCGCATGCGTGGGTCTGCACAGGGCCAGAAATGTTTAAATTTCTGATGCTTTATGCGGAATTGCTTCCCAAGCCACGTTCTTCCTTATCGGGGCTTGCCCGGAATGTGGTAGGAAGAAGTACTGTAGCATTGAACTGCAGATTTCGTAAGCGAATGAAAATTAATTAAGCGGCAAGAGCCGTGACAAAGAGAATATATATATATATATATATATATATATATATATATATATATATATATATATATATATATATATATATATATATATATATATATATATATATATATATATATATATATATATATATATAGAGAGAGAGAGAGAGAGAGAGAGAGAGAGAGAGAGAGAGAGAGAGAGAGAGAGAGAGAGAGAGAGAGAGAGAGAGAGAGATAGTTCTCTTTTCATTAATTTTATTTTATTCTCTGTTTTATGCTAAAATAACCATTCACTTTATATTTTCTACCTCGACTCCCTACTCTTCACTCTT
>NC_059303.1:4567859-4575359 GCF_017591435.1 Portunus trituberculatus
AATAACACATCACGAAAGATTATGACATGCACACACAGAAGCAGTGAGGCGTACTACTTTGAGTGTCGCACCCTTCACGTCAGTGGCACCAAGCTGCCTGTCAGTGCGCCACGGCTGCTGCTGACAGACTAAGGCGACGCTGTGTTATCGTCGTCATACATTGCGCTCCACCAGTGCTACGTCGTTGCTTTGCTAATACCTTCCTCCTCCTTCCTCCTCTCTCCCTCCCTCCCGAAGAGTGCAGAAAAGGTCTTAATCCTTTCCTCCTCCGACTCACTCCATTCGTCTGTTCATGGTGCAGAAAATAGTGAACAACCTTCCCAAGAAAGAAAGAAAGAACAAACTGCGCGTGTGCATAATTATGCCAAGCAAGTAACACGGTTCACCATTGTCTGGAACTTCTTGTCGTATTTATGTGAGACCTTACACCAATAAAGTAGGCAAATATACATGAATACTGAGGAGGAAAATTAAATTTCTTCATGTTTCTTTTTAAGCCCATAAAGATCATAAATGTAGCTCAGCAATACAGTTTGAAAAAAAAAAACAATAGAAAGAGCACGTGGTTGGCAATCATCATATAAGTGATAATCAAATATTCTATATGATTCCTTCCTGGTAGTGGCAGATCCTCTCCGCACGGTAATGCGCACACACATCACGTCCTCCTGACCAACAGATCACGTGGCCCGCTCTCTTCCCAAAGATGACAGAAAGCAGTAGTCTGCAAAAACTGCATCCCACCCACTTTGATACTTCCGGCCAAAAGAACTTATTTTTAAGGAATGTCGATCATTCCACAACTCATCTATCTAATTATTCATTTATTAATCTTATTCATTGCGTTTCGTTAAGTGCTGGAAATAGATAAATCGATATAACAAGAGTAAATAAATTAAATTATTCAAATAAATCTTAAAAGTGCAGAGTGGATGTGTGTGAACTAGGAGACCCTCGAAGTGAGCGTGCCCTCGTGTTTAACTTGGACCGCCATACCTAAAGAGACTCGGCGAAGCCAGAACGCAGCCAGCTGAACTCCGAGAAGTATGGGTCTCTTTCTCATGACGAAGAATATTCACAAAAATCCAATTTGCAATGTAGAACAAAGCTATTAGTTTTGATTAATTTTTTTCATGGACCTCAGGCAAAAGAAGCCATGGGAAGTTGTGCAGGATTCTAACCTGACGGCTCGACATGGCGATGACCAGCTAAATGAAATGATGCTGCAATATCTTAACTACATAATCATAGGCGCTCATGTTATTGAAAGAATATATTAGATTTTATCCTAAGAAACACCCTTTTTTGCATAGCATCGCAAACGGAACACAATGCTAATGCACAACAGCGATTCAAAAATACTGAGCAATTCAACAGACCACATATTATGTGGTCTGTTCTAGTACTTCAGATCGCGCTACACGTGCACTTTGTTAATGGTGAAAAAAAAAGTGCCGTATGGGAAGGCTAGAGAAATTAGGAGGAACGACACCGTGACACATGAAAGGTTAATTTGCGCTTCTGGCAACGTTTTCAAACACGACGTTTTTTTTTTTTTTTTTTTTGACAAAGCAGTAAGTGTTGTTCGGTCAGGCACAACACTGCCAATTTCAGTGGCGCTGCCTAATTCAGCTGCACTGCCAAATTCAGCTGTATTGCCTCATTTTGAGTATTAATACAACCCGCACGCGGTGATAGTTTTCAATATGCTTGTTTGGTTAGTTGATATCATATTTCTATCTATTGGTAATACATTTATATGGTCTAAAGTGATCCAGAAAAAAGTTTCTACTGTATCGAAATTCCAGGTGTCCGCCATCTTGACTTTATTATACTAATTAACCATATTCCCGTGGTCCGATTTCGGGAGACTTTTTTTTCTGGAGCTGACTATGACCTACTGATGCCTTTAAAACAAAAAATCCCTTTGTTCCAATTTGTTGGGGGTACAGCTCATATTTTTCATATATTGACCCGACTAAACGGTAAGATAACTCGCCTGCTAGCCTGGTAAAGTTTTAAAGATCCGAGTGTAGGTTGGACTTCCTCACTCGGGGTAACGGTTCCCTAGCGGGTGGGCTTTGAGATAGGAAGTACCCCAAAAGTATCCCTTTTAGCCCATAAATTCCAGTGAAAAGCCCATGGTATAAATAAAACAAGAAAAAAAGCCTCCACAGTCAATTAACGACGCTTCTTGTATTCAAGGCTTTGCAAGAATTAGCTATAAGGAGTGAGTGATGAGATAAGTACGTAGTCAGTGACTGGAAGTGATGGAATACAGGAAGACTTACACGAACATAATCCCGTTATCCTTCTTTTGGCATGACCTTCACCAACTTCCTCAGTATATTGCTAATGCAAACTTAAGAACTCTTGACCTAAATTCTTTCTATTGTAGTTCAAGCGAGTTTTTCGAACAGGCTCTAGTGTTCCTTTTTAGAAACCATTAGTATGATTAAACACGTCAAGTACTACTGCGTACTACTATCAATCAATGCATGCATGCAGCTCACGTACACGCACACACGAAACCCCTACTAACACAAATTCTCTTACTGTGGTGATAAAAAGTACAGAGTGTAGGATTCCTATAACCGTCTCTGTCAGTCTCCTTCGTCGGTTCTCAAGACGCGTAGAAATTATGATGGCACTGTTTGACTGTACATCCAACTCTGCCGCGGAATGTGTGTGTGTGTGTGTGTGTGTGTGTGTGTTTTATGTTATGGGAAGCGCTGTTCTGCTTCCACCCATTAGTGGCGCAAGCAATCTTATTAGGGCCCATATCACCATCCAAGCGCATCTTTAGCGAAACCACTTAGAACCTGGGTATCATGCTGACATGTAGGTAACTTTAAACCACTCGACAAATGGCATAGCTTCAAAGCGGTATAAGATGGGGATTCGAACCTACGTGGGGACGTCTGCCCGATCCCACGCTTACCACCTTATCCACTACGCCATCGCCTCCCAGCGATCTCCGTACCACAGAGAGGAAATTAAAACCAACGGTGGGAATTCAATCTCATGAACAACCTCGAGTTGCGCTTTTTCAGCTCCGACTCGTCATCCTTAACGTTACCACATATCCATCCTGATTAGTATTTAATGGATTTTTTTTTCCCTCCCTTATCACGCAGCCACACCCTTCTCGGTTTCTTATGCTGACATGATTGTATTATCGTGTCACAGGGATTAGTTGCTAAGTTCATTGGTTGTACAGAAACCTTATCACTCTTTGTAAATCGCGGTAAACAGCTTGGCTACAACCTGAAGCGTCGATCAAGAACGGTTCATCTTCCGTTCTTCTTTTTTTTTTTTTTACAGTGTGAATGCTCCGTGGCTAGATATACACCTGATTGTGCCAATTTGTGTCTACCATAGCAGCATAATTCCAAAGCAAGCCGCAATGGAACAGCGACCAGTGGGAGAGAGAGAAAACTAATAAGGCAGGAAGAGGCGTGTCGTTTCGTTCGTTGACAACAAAGAAGAGAAACCCCGAGTCGCGATAAGCCTCACCAATCATGGTCATCAAGCCGCATGTCTCCGCCTCTTGGTGCTTCCGCTGACCTTCTATGCAACGCTTGCAATGACATCATTCTCAAAGGAGAGCATTGCTGTTGCCACTGCCAGTTCATTAGCGTCAATTGTGGGGAACAAGTGGGTCCCGGGACTTGTCTTCCCTCCCTCCCCTCCCACCAAACACACTTTTCAAGGTGAAGGAGATAAAGAATGATTTTGTCCCCCTTTTCATAGCTACAGTCGTCCTCTCTTTCATGTCCCCAACACCACTATTTTAATGGATTCGACGCTCATTTACTGCCCTACTACGTATACATCTATCACTATATTGCTAATATTTTTGTCTGGTAAGGTATACAGTTGGATTTCTAATTGTTTCTCTCTCTCTCTCTCTCTCTCTCTCTCTCTCTCTCTCTCTCTCAACCTGCAGAATGCACATTCAGGACACACACACACACACACACACACACACACACACACACACACACACACACACACACACACACACACACACACACACACACACACACACACACACACTTAACAATTACCTTGAATGTAATAATTTGTTATCTCACAGTCAACATGGTTTTTAGGAAAAACAGGTCAACTCAATCTGCTCTTTTACATTTTGTATTTTCTTTGTATTCTGAACTAGATAAGAAATCATATGTTGCAAGTATCTTTTTAGACATTACCAAAGCCTTTGACTCGCTGAATCACAATATCTTATTTGATAAACTAAACAGTATAGGGATAAGGGGACCAGTTAATGACCTGTTAAAGAGCTTTTTATTTAATCGTAAACAATCTGTTTTTTGTAACGATGTCTATTCCGATTATAAGCCTATCAAACAAGGTGTCCCACGAGGTTCAATGTTAGGCTCTATTTTATTCCTAATATATATATATATATATATATATATATATATATATATATATATATATATATATATATATATATATATATATATAAATGACATTAGTAATGCAAGTACTAATGCGGCTTTCATCCAGTTTGCTGATGACACAAGTTTTACAGTCACAGACAATAATATTGCAAACCTACACAACAAACTATGCCAGGAAGCCATTCATGTAAATAACTGAATAAAAGCTAACAAGCTTAAACTAAATATTGATAAAACCCACATTATGCTACTTCAGAACAGATCATTAACACTTAATTTAGACCCTGTAGTTATAGATGACAAAATTGTAAATCGTGTCCGGTCAACCAAAACCTTAGGGGTGGTAATTGATGAATATATAAATTGGAAGAATCACATCTCACTAGTTTGTATGAATCTATCTAAAACATGCGGCATTTTGTACAGAATTCGTCATAAGGTTACGAATGAAGCAATGCTAACTCTGTACTACACATTATGTTATTCTAAAATCATGTATTGTATATCTGTTTGGGGGTTCAACTTGGCCATCATTTCTGGATAACATCTTTAAATCTCAAAAAGCTATTTTAAGAGTATTAACATTCAAGAAAAAATATGATTCAACTAAACATTTATTTTCATCTTTAGGATTGTTGCAAGTTCCATATATACATAAATATTTCATTTTGATTACTATATTCAATTGTTTACAAAATAATGATATTTTTACAATACAAGATCATGTTCATAACACCAGAAGGAACCAAGTGAACCTTGTATGTCCACCATTTATAACAACTTTGTTCCGCAATTCTCTTTTGTGTTTTGGTCCGGACGTCTGGAACTCGATGCGCAATGAAATAAAGCAAAACCTAAACCGTTGTACTCTGAGTAACTTTAAATATGGAATAAGAAAATATTTTCTCGCTGAACAGGCACATGCAATGGAAACTTAGACTTATAGTACGAGTGAGGTGTATTATGGTGTATGATCATATTTTGTGTGTATGAATGAGACCTGGAATATATATATATATATATATATATATATATATATATATATATATATATATATATATATATATATATATATATATATATATATATATATATATATATATATATATATATATATATATATATATATATATATATATATATATATATATATATATATATATATATATATATATATATATATATATATATATATATATATATATATATATATATATATATATATATATATATATATATATATATATATATATATATATATATATATATATATATATATATATATATATATATATATATATATATATATATATATATATATATATATATATATATATATATATATATATATATATATATATATATATATATATATATATATATATATATATATATATATATATATATATATATATATATATATATATATATATATATATATATATATATATATATATATATATATATATATATATATATATATATATATATATATATATATATATATATATATATATATATATATATATATATATATATATATATATATATATATATATATATATATATATATATATATATATATATATATATATATATATATATATATATATATATATATATATATATATATATATATATATATATATATGAAAAACATTATATCTCTACTAACATATTTATATATACTTGAACCTATAATACATTATACACATAACTAACTAAATCCATACATATACACACACATACCTACATACACATACATACACATATAAACACATAGTACATATATATATATATATATATATATATATATATATATATATATATATATATATATATATATATATATATATATATATATATATATATATATATATATATATATATATATATATATATATACTATGTGTTTATATGTGTGTATGTATGTGTATGTAGGTATGTAAGTGTATATGTATGGATTTAGTTAGTTATGTGTATAATGTATTACTTAGGTTCAAGTATATACTAAATTTGTTAGTAGAGATATAATGTTTTTCATTTTTTATTAAGTTCCGCATGGATGAAGTAGATTTTGTTTACCTTGTTTAGTTATTAGGTTTGCTGACGAGTTTTTCTCTGCAGACCATACCATAGTATATGTAATAATGTATGTATATACATTGTGAATTGTTCATGGCAATAAACTATTTGTACCTGAACACACACACACACACACACACACACGCCGTAATGAAAGGGACAGTAATTCAGTATAAATACCACATCACACCCCAATAGCAAAATGTCATCTGGTTTCCGCCCCAACCCACCACGATCTGCAATCCCAGGCCTCCAACCACCGCGCTTTTTTAGCCCCTCCGCCTAATCGCCTACACGTCTCTCTCTCTCTCTCTCTCTCTCTCTCTCTCTCTCTCTCTCTCAGTTTATGGGACTGTAGCGACAAAACCACATCAAACCATATATTATAGCACAAGACACCACCACTACAGCACACCACACAATACCATATCAAAATGGGAGGCGGTGGCGTAGTGGATAAGGTGGTGAGCGTGGGATCGGGTAGACGTCCACTCTTAGGTTCGAATCCCACCACATACCGCTTTGAAGCTATGCCATTTGTCGAGTGGTTTAAAGTTACCTACATGTCACCATGATACCATGATACCCATATGAGCCCAAAGATGCGCTTGGGCTCATAGGGTACCACTATAAATAAATTTGCCTGCGCCACTAATGGGCGGGAGGTTAACAGCGCTTCCCACATATATACTCTTTAAGTATGCCTACAAGCGCTATAGGCCATAACATAAAAAAAAAAATGCCACACTCCAATCACCATGATTGGAGTGTGGTATCTCTGGTCCCCGTTTTAGAAGGAACCGCTGCCGCCAGCGTTCAGCCCCCTGACTGCCGACCAGTATAGCTCTCTGCCCATCCTGGACTGGCTACTCTAACATTTCTAAAGACACATATAGCGTAATATATCAAATTTTGGTGTGTTTCTATGTGTTTTAGAGACTCGCTGTAGGAAGAGGTGGATGAGAAGCAGGTAGAGGGAAGAAGA
>NC_059303.1:4577859-4627859 GCF_017591435.1 Portunus trituberculatus
CGTCGGACGACGATTTGAGGATTTTTATTTAATTTTTCTTTATTTGTTTTATTTTATTTATTTATTTATTTATTTATTTTTTTTTTACTGTTTAATTAATTTGTGGGGTCCCAGATGTGTTCTTTTTCCCTCACCAACTCTAACATCTCTCTATACATGGAGACATCATTTTCAAAGCTTACTCCGTGACGTCACGAGGTAAATAAAGTCGCAAATCGACTAGCAAGACCAACATGATGGTCTTGTTTTGCGACTGGTTTTCCAGTCGCTAGGCACCGATTTGGAGTCGAAAACTCTACCGACGTAAAATTTCAGTTGCAAATTGACACGTGTGAACCTATCTTTATTCATCCTCCTTGAATATAACCTATTCTGGCTGTGTTTTACTTCTCGACATTATGTTTTTATAGTGAGAATTGCAGTCACTTACGTGGATACCACGCTCTTATTAGTCTGCCCGATCAAGTTAGTATAATTTGTGTGTTAGTTCAACTTTTTTGTTATGTCAAAAAATGTAGTGCATTCCAATACGTAGTTTCCGACTCACAATCGGTGCCTAGCGACTGCAGAAAACAGTCGCAAAACAAGACCAACATGTTGGTCTTGCTAGTCAATTTGCGACTTTATTTACGTCGTGACGTCACGGAATAAGTTTTGAAAATGTGGTCTCCAGACACAGAGAAGATGTTAGAGTTGGTGAGGGAAAAAGAACACATCTGGGACCCCACAAATTAATTAAACAGTAAAAAAAAATAAAATAAAAAATAAATAAAATAAAACAAATAAAAAAATAAATTAAATAAAAATCCTCAAATCCTCGTCCGACGAAACAGGTGCTATTCAACAAGAAGTGTTTCCCTCAATGCAGGGTGTTGTTGGAGGTGAGGAGTGAAGACTTGTCAGGATTTAATTTGATCGCAATTGTGCATACTCTTCTTAAGATTAACAATTTTTCTATAAGAAATGTAGGCTACTTTAGAATGTGGTAGACACTCCTTTCTTTCCTTCTATTTAGCCAGGGAGGGACGTATCCACAGGTATGTTCTTTTCTGTTGACTTTTCCGGTACGCCAAAAGAAGAGCAACCACAGCTTCTGCATCGTCACTGGAGGATGACATCTTGGCGGGTACCTGTTTGTTTACATTCACTTCCCGCCAAGGCGCCAACTAATCAATACTTTCCAGTCGTTACGTGTGACACTTTCCGACTAGAAGGGATGAGTCGGAAACCCTACTTACGTAAAATATCAGTCACAAATTGGCACATGTGAATCCGCCTTTGCGCTACGTAAGTATCAGAAATATACAGCCCCAGACGAACACTCCCATTTCTCTATTACTCTGGAAGTGAGTATTTATCTGAATCCCTTGTATTTCCAAACTCGAGAGTGAAGGGATGCCAGAATTAACTTTATGAATAGATAAAAGACTAAAATTGGTTAAATAGGGTAACGATTATCCATTTATAGCCCTCAGTCTCCTACCGTGACGTCTTTGAACCCAAACAGACAGCTTTATGTTTATGGGTCCCATCTCCCTCCTTTTGTCTTTCTTGTTCACATTTAATTTAAATTCCAGTAATTATAAGCATTTCCACATTTTCCATAATGAAAGTAATAAATTGTTGTAATAAGAGGAAGGAATGAGACATGTAATGTGTAAGGGAGTCTGGTGGGGGTAGTACCCAGTAGCAGCAGTAATAGTTTTTTTGTTATTGTTGTAGTAGCATTATCATCATTATCAAGTGTGTGTGTGTGTGTGTATTTACCTAGTTGTATTGTACAGGGTTCGAGCGGGGCTCATAGTGTCCTGTCTCCATATCTCCATTTATCTAGTTTTTCTTTAAAGTTATGCACGCTAAGTGCTGTAACAATTTCATTATCCAATGCATTCCATTTTTCCACCGTTCTGTGTGTAATTTTCACCTCGGTCGTCTGCTAGTCACCTAGCCAGTCTTCCCCATTACGGGGCGAGCTCAGAGCTCATAGACCGATCTTCGGATAGGACTGAGACCACAACACACTCCACACACCGGGAAAGCGAGGCCACAACCCCTCGAGTTACATCCCGGCTTTGCCCAATTGCCTCGCCGCCTCCGGGATTCGAACCCGGACCCTCTCGAGTGTGAGTCGAGCGTGATAACTACTACACTACGCGATGTGTGTTGCTATTATCCACATGCAATGATGTGTGTTACACCGAGTCTGGTTATATCTCATTGCACTGCTTGGTGAAAAGCAGAGAAAATTCTTTAGTAAGATGTGGGACGAGAGGGCGGTAGTGGAGGATGATCCATTCGCTCTATCAGTTAGAATTGTTATGGAAAATCAATATAGGACTCGGACGTATATTGATGACCTGTTATCGCATGCTAACACTAACTAATAGAGGTGGGATTCAACGAACTGAAAACAAAAGTTACAGGGGGGGAAAAAGAACCATCGTTGCTTGACCTAGTACTACTCACAAAGAAGCCACAGCCCCCTCCCAGCATACAATACATTAGAAGAAGTGATCATGTAACATTAGAGTTGGAAATGCAGGAAGAGGATGGGATAAGATAGAGAGAAGACTACAAATAAAAATAAATAAATAAATTATGCAAGAGCAATTTTCAAAAAGTTAAGAAAATTTTTTGCTGATATTGAATGGAGGAACATTATGAACGGAAGGCCAATACAGGGGAAATATGAAATATTCCTACAGAAATATAATGAAGGAGTGAAGTAATACATACCTATCTATAGAGTAAAGAAAAGTATACATGCTTGGTACAATGCCAGATGTATAAAAGCTAAAAAAGGCAAAAAATAAAGCTTGGAAGAAACTCAAAAAGCAGAGAAACGAAAATAACAGACAGTAGTATAAGGATGCGAGAAATTAATATACATACTAGAGTAAGGAGAGAGGAAGAAAGAAACTTTGAGAAAGATGTGGTAAGAAAAGGCAAAGATGAAACCAAGCTTTTCTACAAATTTATTAATGGTTAGATCAGTGGTTCTTAACCCCTTGGTCGAGACCCAAAGTTGGGTCGCCAAGCCATTTTATTGGGTCGCTAAGGGTTTGCAGAAAATAATTATTTTCCCACTACAAATATATTGTAATTATATATTGTAATAATTAAAATTCATGATGCATTGTTTTAGGATTCTAGGCAGACCATGATTAAATAAAAACTCCAAAGCAGTAAATTTATTTGAAGCGTAAAGAATCTCCCATTTCCAACAAGACATCTGCCTTTTAAACTTAATCGTTGGCGGAGGTGGAGGGTGTATAGGAGGGAGCAGAGTGGAGGACTTTGCTTGCTGATGCCAAGGGCCTACGAGCCCACTGCCAGTATAAGCCTACTAGGATAGTCAAGTTAGCTGGTCAACACACTTCAGTGTCAAGGGTCTCACTGATTATAAGAGTAGTAGCACATTACATGTCAAGTTGTGAATAATTTTGAATTTCTTTCTCCACAGGGATATGTCACAGCCTAATTATTCTATTCAATTTTATAGCATGGAACCCAAACATACCTTTTTGTTTTTGTGAGGCTAGCAATTATATGTTTGTATATTTTTTCCTATATCACTGTTATTCATATGTGCTACTTGTATTAATAAACACCCAGGATGTAATTTTGTTTCTGTAACCCACTTTTAAAAGCATAATCATATTACTTATAAAGACAATTTGTATATTTATGTAGGCTTGGGTCGCAATAGTTGATTTGTGCAAGATTTTGGGTCGCTGCCAAAAAAGGTTAAGAACCACTGGGTTAGATGAAGAATAAAGAAACATTAACTAAAAATAATTAAAGGAGGGAAGACTGTGTTCACTGAAGAAGAGGAATTTGCAGAACCAAACAGGACATTGGTTGCCGAGGATTGCAGGAATTCATAGTGCATAAAGAAGATACTGAAAGACTACTAGATAATTTGGATCTCAGAAAAGCAATGGGGCCAGATGGTGTATCAGACTGGGTGCTAAAAGAATGTAAAGAGCAGCTGTTAGATCCAATTTGGGAAACGATTGCAAGTTCATTAATAGAAGGGAGAGTACCACTAGAATGGAAGAGAGCCAACACAATCCCAATATTCAAAGGAGGAAAGTCAACTGAGCCATTAAATTACAGACCAGTGTCACTTACAAGTGTGGTGGGGAAGTCATGTGAAATAATTATCAAAGAAAAATGGGTTATATCGAACAGACAACTTGAGTTCAGGACAGGACAGTCATGTGTGTCGAACTTATTAGGTTTCTACTCAAGAATAATATAGGGAGTGGAAAGCAGAGCTGGATGTGTGAACACAATATACCTGGACATCAAAAAGGCTTTTGATAAAGTCCCTCATGACAGACTACTTTGGAAGTTAGAGAGCATAAGAGGACTGAGAGGAGCTTTGTTAGATTGGATATGGGATTAGTTGAAGGACAGAGAGATGAGAATTGTGATCAGAGATACATATTCATCTTGGGGTAAAGTAACAAGTGGAGTGCCACAAGGGTTAGTGTTAGCCCAATATGTTCCAGGTATATGTAAACAACATTTAAAATGGGGTAAACAGTTATATTAATTTATTTGCTGATGATTCAAAATTGCTAAGAGTAATCACAACCCGAGAGGATTGTTTGCTGTGGCAAGAAGATATAAACAAAATCTACGAGTGGAGTAATAAGTGGAAATTAGAGTTCAACGCCCAGAAATGTCACTTAATGGAACTAGGAAAGAGTTAGAGAAGACCAGTATGGAATTATCTGATGGGAGAGGAACAAATGATGAAAACTAAAGAAGAAAAAGATCTGGGAATGATTATACAGGAAAATCTGAACCCCAAAAACACATAATTGGATTAGCATATAAAATGTTGACTAATATTAGAATGGCATTTCAATTCATGGACAAAGATATGATGAAAAAAATTATTACGAGTATGATACGTCCAAAGTTGGAATATGCAGCACTAGTGTGGTCGCTGAGCTTGAAAAAAGATATAGTAAATGGCATTGAAAAGATAACAAGGAAGACATGGTGCTGGTGACAGAAAAAGCTATAAGGACAAGAGGACATGTAAAGAAGATTAGGATGAGGTAGTGTGTGAAAGATATTGGAAAATACAGTTTTCCACAGAGAATGGTGAAAAAGTGGAATGCTTTGAGTGATGAAGTTGTTACAGCACATAATGTGCATAACTTTAAAGAAAATTTGGATAAACGGAGACATAGAGACAGAACACTCTGAGCCCTGCTTGAACCTTGTACAAATATAACTAGGTATATACAACTAGGTAAATACAATTAGGTAAACACACACATATACACACACACACACACACACACACACACACACACACACACACACACAGCAACAACTTCCTATAATCTATGAACACACAGTTGGGGAGGGACAAGTAGCTAGGAAGGACACAAGCTTAAAGACACAGATGGTCATTAACAGCAGTAATGGATAGAAAACTGTAGAATATCCTCTACATATAAAAATTTAAATGTCAATAATCCTGACAACCAATAAAATATATTAGGCAAAATATATAAAATAACATACATTGAATCTTCCCAGCTCTCTCTCTCTCTCTCTCTCTCTCTCTCTCTCTCATAATTTTCAGCTTCATAGTTATCTTAGCATATTGGTACACTACAACAGCCTTTGGTACATGTGAATCTGTGTGATTATCATAAATCTGAAAAATAAGTTTATGAAAATACACAAACCTATGAGCAAGTGAATGTGTTCAGCACCTAGTAAGTCGTAAGGATTTGCAACATGCATCATACTACTGCTAAGTGGTTCATCTAAAAAAAAAAAAAAGATGATAAATATGCAACAATGTAATAGCCCAGTACACACATGAAAATTACAAACTCTTCTTTACATTACAAATGGTAAACATGACACACTGTCAGCATGTGCAAGGTGAAATAACTTACAAATGAAAATCTTAATATTATTTTTCTGTAGTTCCTGGAAGTAAGAATGGCAGCAACTGAAATAGTGCTATGTATTGCATTACCAATTTCTAAAATCTTTACCTCTTAAGTGTTATGAATCATAACTGAACCAAATGTGATAATTAGTACATGTCAAACAATTATTTGCATCACTGAAATTATCACAACAGAATATTAAAAGTCAACAAACTTGAAAGTCATTAAAAGTAGTACTAACTGGATAACAACAAAATATTGCATAATTTCCTAAAATATCATTGCTAACCAAACAACTATTGTTAAGACAATTTTCCAGCCTTACATGTAGTATGTGATTTCGCCAGTCAAAATGACAATATACATAACTACTTTGCAATGATTCAAACCTATTACAAAACATATCATTCATAATGAAAACTTGCACTACACACTCTGTATTTCAAAAGAAATAGTTCACACTATAATTTGAGGGTGCAATACTTAACCAAAAATCATAGTTGAATTTTTTCAGGTGGCACCTTAGGCAGTGTGTGTGTGTGTGTGTGTGTGTATATATATATATATATATATATATATATATATATATATATATATATATATATATATATATATATATATATATATATATATATATATATATATATATATATATATATATATATATATATATATATATATATATATAGATATAGAGAGAGAGAGAGAGAGAGAGAGAGAGAGAGAGAGAGAGAGAGAGAGAGAGAGAGAGAGAGAGAGAGAGAGAGAGAGAGAGAGAGAGAGAGAGAGAGAGAGAGAGAGAGAGAGAGAGAGAGAGAGAGAGAGAGAGGGTACATCTGCCAGAATCTGAATTAAAGGACTAATCCTCTGGAGTTAAATTTTACTATATTTGTTATTGAAGGAATATAACTAAGTGACAAATTTGGAAAATCAAGAAAACTGCTTTGAGTTCCTGCCTTATCAAGGTTTCATACCAGAAGCTCTCAAATAAGCTATAGTTTGCACAATACTATTCTAATGGTAACTAATACACAATTATAAAAATAATGATAATATGTATTTAGCTTTTTCATTGTACTTTTGCACTGAAGCACTTCAATGATCAAACTGGCAAGTTCCCAAGATCCATTGGTGGAATTTTCTACTAGATAAAAATAAATATAAAAAGAAGCCCACTAAATTGAGCAATGCCAGTAATTAGTCTTTCTTATACTGTAATAACCCTTAAATTTTGTACTATGTATAATTCAAATAATCATCAGTGCACATATGGTGAAATGTGCCCCTATAACATGTGATGATTTCAGACTGAACACTCGCTCAACCACTATCCTGCAGTTCTACATCATTATCAAGATGAATTTCTGCAGGGCAAATGCCAACTGCTTCAGAAAAGGACAGCTGAAAGATATACTGAGTCAACTGTGATCATAAAAAGCCTAAATAACAGGAACTTATGATGTGGTTAAATGAACTACAACTTGTGTTCTTAGAAGAGGTTGAGCTGAGATTTCTGTCTCAGAACCAACACCAGTTGCCACCTTATACCACAGATATCCAAATCAAGATTCATTGTGGGCTGAATTCTAAGAATTTTTTCACTGTCAATAACAGGCCTGAGAGGTGCCCAGAAAATCAATGAATCTATGTGAAGTTGGAACATCATAAAAACACATACTTAAGAGACCCAGACAAGACTATTCTACACCTCAACACAGCTCTGAGTTTTCACTATAAATGGACTTGTCAACATTCAAGTAAGCTTGGTTGCATTAACCACTCATCCACAGAAACCCAGCTGTCTATAACAAGCAGATTCACAAGAAATGTGAAAACAAATATATCACTTGGAAAATAGGACAATGGATATAAGGTGAGCATACCCATATTCCAATATCACTCATGGATGCAATATAAAGAATACAAAAAATGGTATAATGTAAAGTAGACATCAACTCTCTCTTCTAATGAAGACCAGCAATTATGAATGAGTAATGACTTGTCATAACATACATATGACTGTTAGGTACTTCAAATTTTGTAATAACTATTTCCTAGCATTTGTTTGATGCAAAAAACACTTCTCCCTGTGACACTGAATGATGTACTAACTTTTTATAACATGAATCAGATGAGCAACTTTTAGATTATTTTAAAGGATCTAGCAACATATTCTTAAAATTCTACAACATAACGTGAATAGCTCTGTGCTGTGTCACATCATCAAGACAGTGCACATAAAGCATCAAAGTGATACGAAGCATTAGAAAAAAAAAAATTATGACAGTTGTACAAATAAATCCTATGGTGGCTCAGAGAAGTAATCAGCATTGAACACCATAGAACACATGCCTTAAATCAATTATAATACCTAACGTCACAATATTACCCAATTCCATGCATCCTTAAAGGAAGAGTAAACATTTCTCAAGTCTGAACATGTATTAAAAATAGATTGAATTTCTTGAAATGAGTAAGGCACAAATTTTTGTCTGACAAATGGCACTAGAAATACCACTGTACGACTGTTCAGAACAATGTAACTGACTCATTTTGTTTATACAATAATTAATCACATTTCGAAGATGCAGTGTATGTTACAAATATAACTGTTAATCTCTACCTGAAACTATTGGCTGCTGTGTTCACTATAGTTCAGTCTATGAAAAGTTTGCTTATTCCTGTTTCCTGTGGTTAATATTAATTAACCAACAATTAAGATTGGTATAATTAAAGGATCTTACAGCATTAAGACCAAATAAGGCTAACCTGACACTAACAAACATTGGGACATAATCAGAAGACATGGATGTATGCATGAAGCATGGCTATATATTATAGTTAACCTCTATCTTATAAAAGTAACTCTCCAGCTAGGTTAATGGGACCCACTTAAACAATTTTACTTAATAACCTGCCACTTAAAATCTATTTAAAAGACCTTTCAGGATATACTACTGAAAACGCCCTAACTTAATGAAGTCCATATTAGTTTGTTGTTCTCATATATTCCTGAAGCATATGTGTAACTATCAAAAGCCATATATGAGGCATGTCAGTAAATGAAATACTCTGCAGCACACTTCTGCAACATTCATAAAGGAGAGTGGAGGTGAATCACCATGAGTAACTTTTTGCACCACAAACCATGAAGCTGGAATCCTTATTTTTAGTATAACAAAACAAGAGCAATATGGGAATATGGAAATTCATTAACATTTCTTAAGCAAATTCAATAAAACTGATAATGAACCTCATCTTAATTTGAATGTAAAATTGTCATACTTTTAACAAATACTGTATATAGTAAATGTGTTTCATAATAATAAAATAGTCTGATGGGTGAATATTTGCTTTATCTAATTATTATTTTCTTTCTCTCTGAAGAGGATCTATAATGAATAGATCCTGAAAACTTGTTACAAGTGTCAGTCATTAGATATATACATTAGAACCAAGAATTGGGATCACACAGACAAGTTCAGGGAAACTGAACATTATAAACACAACTTAAAGCTCGAGATAGAGATAGATAAAAATCTAATCAAATAAGCCTTTCTTCATCTATTATGCCATTATCTATTGTGTAAGACAAAACTTCACCTACTAATAAACCCAGAAAGTCCATTATCTAGTAACCAATTTAGGCATATAGCTCACTTAACAAATATTGCACAAATTTGTGAGCCTAACTCCTGCAGGCCTGAGATGACTATCTTGTAGTCTGAATAATATTGATATGTTGACAATTAGCAATTAGTCAATAATGTTGTAGTACAACAGAATAAAAGCAAAATTCCAATTCATAAATTTCATGAAAAATGTTGTTAAGCATCAAGAAAAGAAACTGGCACATCAAAACAAAAATCTCTTACCAGGAAATTATAAATTAATCTAAAAGGAGGTTTAATGGTTCAAAACAATCCTTGTCAGACATCTGATATACCATGAGCAATAGTGTACAGCACTTGTCACTTATGTAGATTAAAATGTATCAATGTTTCATTGCAATATATATCATTATTTAAATAAATAAGGATAATGAATAACTACGAAGTAAGCAGTAATGTCAGTCTGGTATCCACCAATTCAACTATTTTCCACAATTGTCTCAGCTTTTTACATACCTACTTTAGACTGATACACTCAGATGCTCAGTGACTCAACCTTTGTAGATATTCA
Source organism: Portunus trituberculatus (assembly GCF_017591435.1). Classification (NCBI taxonomy): domain Eukaryota; kingdom Metazoa; phylum Arthropoda; class Malacostraca; order Decapoda; family Portunidae; genus Portunus; species Portunus trituberculatus. The sequence continues at coordinate 4,587,972 of NC_059303.1, forward strand.
ATACTGCATAATGCACTGCAGCATGATCACTTTAACTCAGGACATGTGAGTGTATTCTGAACCTGCTCAGTGTTCATTAATTACACACATCCTCATTCATTAGAAATTGTGAACACTTATTACTGATCTGTTTCTGCAGTTTAACAATCTCTATATGGAAATTTTGTATGTAAAAAATAATTAATTAATTAATAATAAAAATAAAATAAAAATCCCCTGAAAACACCATAATATAATACATTATTGACAAATGAAGTCATCCTATTTTCCCTTTATAAATTGACTATTATTGTGACTGAAAATGTGTGTGTGTGTGTGTGTGTGTGTGTGTGTGTGTGTGTGTGTGTGTGTGTGTGTGTGTGTAATTCACCACAGTCGTCTACTGTTCACCCAGCCAGTCTTCCCCATTACGGAGCGAGCTCAGAGCTCATAGACCGATCTTCGGGTAGGACTGAGACCACAACACACTCCACACACCGGGAAAGCAAGGCCACAACCCCTCGAGTTACATCCCATACCTATTTACTGCTAGGTGAACAGGGGCTACACATTAAGAGGCCTGCCCATTTGCCTCACCGCCCTCTGGACTCGAATCCGGGCCCACTCGATTGTGAGTCAAGCGTGCTAACCACTACACTACGCGGTGTGTGTGTGTGTGTGTGTGTGTGTGTGTGTGTGTGTGTGTGTGTGTGTGTGTGTGTGTGTGTGTGTGTGTGTGTGTGTGTGTGTGTGTGTGTCTTATCAAAAGTTCTATATTGTATTTTTCATTAGGTAGTCCTACAGACATTAATGAACTGCCACAAACAGTGATAAATATAAGCACATTCACTACAAATGTCAGATGCATTACACAGTTTCCTGAAGTTCACGAAGTTTTCTGTTGTAGTTTTCTAAGGTGGTCTGAATGGTTTCACTGGAATACTTACACTTTTCTGAAGAACAAGTACACGTGAAATGTTTGTATTTAATCATCCAGAACTTCTCACCATAATCAAATCTGTTAAGAAAAATGGTGGCAAATTATTTTCATATACATACATACGTACATACATTCATACATACATACATATACCAAAGCTATCTTCCACATAAAAAAGGGACTGCCAAAATAAGGTACACAACTTTAACTTATCCACTCATTCATTCACACTACTCGCTTAGTTCCTGTGTCCATCATGGAGAAGAGAAAGTTCTCTTACCTTTATTTTATTTATTTATTTTTTTTTTTTTTTTTTTTTTTTTTTGTTATAGCCTATAGTGCTTGAAGGCATACTTGAAGAGTTTATGTGGGAAGTGCTGTTAACCTTCCACCCATTAGTGGTACAGGCAATTTCATTTACAGTGGTACCCATATTAGGACCCATATCACCACCCAAGTGCATCTTTGATGAAACCGCCTAAATTGTCTCTTCTTTCAACTCTACCTAGAAATTCTAAATATGTATTATTGCAGTTCATTAATTCCCAAAGTTTTGTATTAACCTTCAACTGAAAAAATACCAAATGATACTCACCCAAGCTCTTCATCAGCCTCAATGTCACGGTTAGCAAAAAAGGCGATTCTTGGAAAAGTGAGATCTTGATGATCAATGAAGACTTTGACAGGGGTGAGATTAGCTTCACACAGGTGATTGATGAAACGAGCTATGTTACCATAAGATCTGGCATCAATGCAGAAGGTTTCACTGTCCTGAAAATAAATACTTACTTACATTACAACCAATCACAGACATTTCTTGCATAGTTACTCAAACTTGATACAGGAAACTCCTTTGATAGGAAAAGAAGTTCTAAAAAACACCACTTCAAAGACAATAACTGAGACTGAAATGACACCTGATAATGTTCAGAGGTGTACAACAGATAAAAGCCTCACTTGCATACAATATTATTGAGATGTAAATGATAATAATTTCAATAAACAAATCAAAATATACTGTGTGTGATTCAAGATATTGTGAATGACACTTGTGCTTACCCTATTATCAAGATCAAACAGGTATGAGTCATCCTGTCTCTGATCAGCTTCTAAATCAGTGATGATCTCTCCTACATACTCACAAACATAAGAGCCCTGTTGAAGTAAATATATTAAGAATCACTACCATGATGCAGAAAATAATGGTTCACATATTTCCAACTTTCAAATACAGTACATGTATCCAATATATATACATATATATATATATATATATATATATATATATATATATATATATATATATATATATATATATATATATATATATATTAAGAACTAAGAAAGAATTCACTTAATCTGATTAATTTTTCATCAAGCTCAAACATCATGATTACAGTGCTTGAATGCAAAAAATTCCATTATTTCTGGCAGACTGTATCCTCTTTTATCTCCAGAATTTCTTTCATGCAACTTAATTTTCACATACAATCTGACATCTACGAGAGTAGAAAATTGAAAATAAGACAATGTCAATGTATTACTTTTAGTGTAGCCAAGGAAGTTTTACCTTTTGAATAGTTTTGAGAGCACGTACTCCCCAGCCCTTCCCAACAGTCTTGAATAGCTGCATGTGAGCTGAGATACCATGTTGCACCACCCTGTTGTTGCATGACAGCTTGTTGCACCGACATGCTCTATTGCACTCAAAAATCATTGGAGGATCTGTAATTGATAACAGAAATAACTGTATTAAAAAATTCCCAAAAAATGTTTATAAATAGTAAAGTTTTGATTAATTCAAGCATGTTTCAAGGTCTCACATGCCTCTCTTTTTGGGTATGTCAGTTTGGTAATAGGCTGCAAATATTCACAGATCTTAAGTACAACAATTATATAAAAAACAAATAAATAGTAAAAAATATACAAAATCTTGAAAATACCTGCATAATTGAATTCAGGTAGCAAGCGACCATCTGGGTCAAACCAACACTGGAAGTTGAGTTGTCCACACCCACAGTGCTCAGCATTGCACCCATCCTCACATTCACACCACTGTAGATAAACAATATTGCTTATTTAGCTTACTAACCTTATCATTCTTCACAACATTAAAGCATCACTTATTTTTCTGCTAACTGTACCTGAAAACTTCTATTAACTCAAGATTAGAAGCCAACAACTAAACTTACTTAGTCTAAATATAAAAAAGGAGAGCAATAGTTTTATATAAAAAAAACTTGTCAAGAATAATAAAAAGAAAAAAAAAATGTGAATGACAATCCTTACAGTACATATGATAGTGTTGCTGAATCCTGCACTCAACTTGATAAAATCTGCCTATATCATGAGCATTTTAAACATAGTGGTACATGGATACGTAGTGAAAAGTACTTGCCTTGAGGGATGTGATGGTGCGATCAATTGTTACATTGGATGCCTCACAATTCTCAGCAATGTAAAGGTAATCCTTTGGTAGCAGCTCTTCATCAACACCATTCACACATGGTATTGGAACCTCCTCTTTACCCCCAGCTATATCACTGTTTGCAGAGAAATAATCATACTTTTAATAACCCTACATAAAGCAACTTGTTTTGATACAAATTACAATAAAATAAAGAAAATGTTTGGTTTAAAAAAAGATATCTCTCTAAACTTTTTAAGCTAGATTTAAAAAGGGACAGAAAGAAGCTGTTTATTTAAGAGGACAGTAGATGAATGACAACAGGAACAATTCAGAAATGATGTGCAAGTAGTGAAAAAAAATCTATAAAACAAGATGAGACAAATTAATTCATAAGTATCTTTTATATGGGGGCAGCCATATGAAGATTTACTAGCTTCTTCCTATTTTCCTTATTAGATTCTTGTATTCTAATCTTACACTTTGCTTCATCCTAACTGACAAAACACTCCAAACTAATGTTTACCATTTGACCATGCCATTAAACAGGTTAGTCCCTTTAGCCAGATTAGGTTCACAGCTAATAATACAAAAATATTATTTACTAAGTTTTTAGGAGTCTTTTCTGTAAAAAAATGAGGAAAAACAGGTAATGGTGGTCTTAAAGTTATGCGATTAATTTATTATGAGAATATTTCAACACACTGCCTTACCTGCTCAATATTTTCTCAGTTCTAATGTTGTTTTGTTTCATAATTTCCAGCACTTTGCTATTCAAAGTCAACTGGAGGTAAACATCTGAATCAGGCAAGGCACAATCGATGGGCATTTGATTCTTGGAGTTCAGCACATCCAGCTTGGCCCCACGAGTCAGCAGCAGCACCACAGCATCGATGTGATTCTGCCGGGCTGCTATGTGTCTGTGGATGCAGCATAAGTTTAACACTGAGCATATGCAGTACTAGAAGTTTAATTAACTAGATGTAAAATTGCTGACCACACCCATGTAATCATATACAGTGGAACCTCATTAGAAAATACTGTTTAAACTGTACAGATCTAGTGAGAGAAACCACTTATCACCAAAATGAAGGTGATCATAACACTTAGATATCTTGCTGTAGGAAAAATCTACTGAAAAAATGCAGTTGTGCAGTTGTGATAGCATTGAGAAGATCAAGAGAACCACAGTTTGCTAAGGATTACTCCTGAGCACTAAAAACTTTGCTTTACATCTAGGTTATTCAACAGGATCACATCTACCTTACGTATTTCAAAGATTGAATTGCTGTCTTACACTCTTGTAACTCTCTTTCAAATACATGTATATAAAAACAAATACTTATAGAAAATAGAAATTAATAATAAATAGCAGCTATTGTTGTCTTCTAATATTTGAAATCAATAACTTTGTTTCACAACCAAATTATGGTACGACAATAGAAAATAGAGTTCAAGATTTTGTTGAAAAACTGATTTGTTAAGAAAGGAGGCATTTAGTAACTTAAGTTCTCCTGTACATGGAATTAAAGTAGTTTTGCTTCAAGTTAAGAAGCAACTTAATCCTAACATGACAAGTAAAATTCAGTTTTCAATCATACTCATACAAGCTACCACAAATGGTCAAGGTATAATTAAACTTTCAGTAGGTCTTACAGAGGAGTATCCCCACGAGCATTCATAGAACGCAGTGAGCAGCCTCTGTCTAAGACCATAGAGCAGATCTCAGTGGAGCCAGAGAAGGCTGCCCAGTGCAAGGCTGTGTTCTGCTCCACATCACACAGTTGAGGATTACCTCCTCGATCAAGTAAAAACCTGCAAGAGACAAGTCCTATGTATAAATCCTATGAAGAATAATGGAAATTATGCATTTATATGGAAGCAAAACTGTGCAAGTTCAACCTGTAATGGACTAATATTCCACACAATTACAAGTTAATATTTGTTTAGCACAGACAAGTGTTTTACTGAAGATATTGATGCCTGATATTTCTATACTGAAGAAAAATTACTGATAAAAGGATTTTGAGTCTATAAAATATAAAATTCAAGATGATTAGAGGCAAAACTCTTTTAATATAGTGTAAATGAACATTTCATGTATTACTATTTACTTTTCTTCTATTCACTTGCCCTACATTCTTTTTTCACACATAAGAACAGATTTAATGTTTTCCTAGTACCTATAATACACACAACTTCACTTACTTAACAACAAATGTGAATTTGTTCTCAGATGCCCAGACCAATGGGGTCCAACCTCCCTCATCTTGCATATTGATGGCATGTCTAGTTAACCGGCCAGACTCAAGAATGTGCTGGCAAGCAGTCAGGTTTCCACACTTGGCAGCTAGATGAAGGCAAGTCATTCCATCCTGAGTCTAATGAGAGAGAGAGAGAGAGAGAGAGAGAGAGAGAGAGAGAGAGAGAGAGAGAGAGAGAGAGAGAGAGAGAGAGAGAGAGAGAGAGAATCTATATATTTTCCATCAGACAAAAATTCATGTTAACCTACCTACACAGTGTTGTCCTTTTCAGAAATAGGGGTCATGATAGACTGCATTTTTTGGGATTTTTTTTATCCCATATAATATATATATATATATATATATATATATATATATATATATATATATATATATATATATATATAAAAAATCAAATTGCTTCATATATATATATATATATATATATATATATATATATATATATATATATATATATATATATATATATATATATATATATATATATAATTCCAGTGTGATGAGCTGAAGTGTGGCTACCATGCAATACTTGTTATTGAAAACTTTCCCTTCTGAGAGCTCACGATGTCACACTAAGGAAGGGGAATTTTTTTACCTAAATATCAATTTTTTCTTTATCTTATATTCTCTACTTTACATACACATTCCACAACTCTCTAATATGTGCAATAAATAAATACTTTTTATATCAGAAATACTTATGGGTAAACAAGAATTGTTAATTCAGGAAAATGGTTGGATACACACATGGTAACACCCAATGTCTCTAAAGTGCCAATATATTTATAGCCATTTCTTTCTTTTTTTTTTTATCCCTCTTCTACACCATAGTTTTCTGTTTCATTTTATTACTTGATATTATATGCATGATGGAGCATGCATCACGAGAAGAAAATAACCACTAAGTATGTTTCAATTCCTACTGAAGTATTCAATCCATAATAACTACTAACCAAAAATATATGTATATATATAAAAAGATTAATTCCTGACTTGTCATAACCTATTATGTTACTGTTAGTGACAAATCTTTTATATAAAAACAAAATTCAAAGGCATACAAAGGTTCTAAAAGAAAACCATATATATACATACTAAACACTCTTCAAGGAGGTATGTATACATAAAGACTAAACCCTGTATGGGTTAACAGAAATTAATATTGCATCCACTCTTTCAGTATAGAATATGAAGTGGACTATTCTGGCATGATGATACAAGGTATGGATTTTACCTAAGTGCTATAAATTATTTAACTAGTTATTATATAAGTAAGGGATCTGAGTTAACCTTGTCCTCATATTTTCTTTTACCTCGTAGATGTTCATAAATCATACTACCTTTCCACAACCCCTTAAAAATTACTTACCTATCTATATACTAGGGTACTCCAAACCAGACCATCTACATCAAAAGGAATGTGTATGTGTTTGGCGAATAAAATTAAGTGATGAGAGAGAGAGAGAGAGAGAGAGAGAGAGAGAGAGAGAGAGAGAGAGAGAGAGAGAGAGAGAGAGAGAGAGAGAGAGAGAGAGAGAGAGAGAGAGAGAGAGAGAGAGAGAGAGAGAGAGAGAGAGAGAGAGAGAGAGAGAGAGAGAGAGAGAGAGAGAGAGAGAGAGACTATTTACCTAGTTGTATATTACAGGGTTCGAGCGGGGCTCATAGTGACCTGTCTTCATATCTACTTTAATCCAACTTTTCCTTAAATTTGTGCATACTTTCTGCAGCTACAATCTCTGCACTCATTCCGTTCCAGATGTCCACCGTCCTATGTGGAAAACTAAACTTTTTAATATTCTTCAAACACTGATTTTCATGATCTTGAAGTGTCATCTTATTCATCTATCTCCATCCTCTGTCGGTGATACCAAGTCTTACCTATCTTTTCCACATGGCTTACTAAATTCTACATCATTATTAGATCTCTTTCCTGTCTATCCTTCACAAGTTGGTAGTTCCATTTCCTTCAGTCTTCCTTCATAGGGAAGATCCTTTATTTTTGGCAACATCTTTGTAGCAGTCCTTTGGATTCTTTTTAGTCTCCTGATGTCCTTCTGCTTGTATGGTGACCACACCACTGCTATATAATTCTAGTCTTAGCATAGTGGTTATAATCTTTTTCATCATACTCTTATCCATGTAAATTGAATGCCACCCAGATATTTGTTAGTGTTTTGTATGTTGAAGCAAATAATCCATTTATGTGTCTTTCTAGTCAGGGTGTCTTGTGAAATCATTCCCAGATCTTTCTCTTTTCTCCTTTTCATTATATTCTCTTCTTCATTTTGTATTCCTACATAGGTCTTTTATTTCCATTATATGGCATTTCCTGGTATTAAATTCTAACTTCCACTTTTGACTCTATTCCCAAATCTTTTCAATATCTCTCAACAGTTCCATACTGTCCTTGATGCTCCTTATTACACTCAAAAGTTTAGCATCATCTGCATACAAATTTATGTAGCTACCAAGCCCTCTTCTATATTGTTAATATATATATTTTGAACATAATTGGTGCTAGCACTGAATCTTGTGATATGCTACTAGTAACTGTGCTTCAACTTGATGGGGGTGTCTCTTATCATTGTCCTCACTTCCCTTTCTGTTAAGTAGTCTGTAACCCACTTTAAGATACTTCCCTGTATTCCTCTAATGTGTTCTTTTTTCCATAGGAGTCCTCTATGTGGCTCTCTGTCAAAAGCCTTTTCAATATCTAAATACACTGTGTCAACCCATCCATCTTTCCCTTTTACCTCATCTACTACTCTTCTATAACAATTAACAAGCTTCCCAAGTGACCACATTAGCATGCAACCAGACACTTAGAAACTTGATTCCTCTTAATAACACAAACAAAAACAATTAATCCTAACCTTTCAGATGGGTACATATTTAGCAGCTATAGTTCAATTCTCTCCTTAACATATGAAAGATAAGATCTAAGAAATACCTGGAAAAAAATTGTAGAGTCCATTTAAATAATGACTAGCCAATTTTTTTTAATTCAAAAGCTTTCAATCTTTGCTAGATAATCACTTTGGCATACTATTTTTCTAATTGTGAAGAGTTACAGAGTGAAAGAAGATCCACTCAAGGGGAAATCTTATTTTATCTACATGAACTTGAAGTATTAACCTTGGCCATGAGTGAGGCACCTGCTTGCACTAGGTAATGGACTACATCATTCTGTTCTTTGGTGATGGCAATCATAAGAGGTGTCATGAGCTGGGTGTCAGTCATGTCTATGGTAGCTCCAGCCATGACCAGAATGTGGAGGGCAGCAAGACTTCCAAAGGCAGCAGCCACATGCAGCCCTGTCTGACTTCCACACTCCTTCACCTTAACATTAGGACTTAAGCCAGTGACTGAAATGAGAAGCACATCAATAACCAAAACAGTAATTCAGTGCACTTTCTTCACAGGCTGAAATAATGAAGTCTTCAGCATGTTATAAATGATGTCTACTCTTCAAACAGTGTTCTACTTTATATAGCAAATGAGCTTAAAAGTTTTCACAAAGGTGGAAAGTCATCTGCATCAATAACCCAATTCCAATATTTGCTAGATGGTCTCAAAATCCAGTAGCATGTGGAAAAGAAAACTTACCTAGAGCATGAAGTAACTTTTCAATGTCATTTTGCTTACATGCTGCATATATTCCTTTATTCAATGATCTGAAATATTTCATACCATTAAAATATTGATGTGCAGTTATCCTTATTCCAGTATTTGGATATCTATAATCACTATTATGACTTACATCCAAGTCTAAATTTGCCACACACCACCTCACTCAGAGAAGGGAATGTGTTCAGAATCTAAGAAAAAAGTAGTAGTGGTCAGGGTGATAGGTGAGTGTAAAATTTAATTGCAATGATAGGACGAAATAGTCTGAGAATTCAGCTGTGGCCCTACACTTGCAAATGTTCCAAAGAACTCACTGAATAAGTTAATAGATATGTGATTCTTCTCAAAACAACAATTAATTATTAAAGGTCAATAGCTTACTTGACATTAACAATTCTCCCTTCATTAATACAGCGGATGGCTTCTTGTAATTTCTCTCTGCCACATCCAAAGGGCAATGTTTTAGCAGAAATAAGCCTGCCATTCCTTAGTTCCAATGACGGCTCTTTCTCTGCTGCCATATCTGTTCCCGCATCTTCAGGAGTGTCTCCCTTGGACCAGGTCATGCGAGCAGATGACCTTTAAACATGCAATACCAATGGCTTGATTACATTCTTTCAATAACACTATGCTTTAAATATTGCTGAATATGTGTTACTGTATACACCTAACCTTCCGTTATCGCGCAAAATTGGTGCCTATAAAATCGCACGATAGCAGAAAACGTGATAACAGAAGTGAAGAATAAATAGGAAATAAATAAATTGGTGCCTCAACCCAAAAATGTTCCTAATAAATTTTCCAGTTACCCTAAATTTACTATCATTAATACTGGAGTAGCTTATTAACATCTGACAATCTGAAATGAATGAAAACCAGCTCTGAACAACAGAATACCACGTGTGAGACTGATGGGTGGTGGTGGTGGCGGCAGTGGTGGTGGTGAGCAGAGTGACTGGAACCAATCAGTTCCCTTATTCAAATCACGTGACGTGAATACACAGCAATGATTGGCTGTTGGCTCCTCCTCCTCCTCATGATCATCATCTTCCTCCTCCACCTCCCCCTATCTAAACATTTGTCAGTGTGGTTGGGATATGGGTAGTACTACTACTTCTACTACTACTACTACTACTACTATGGGTGTGCAATAATTTTACAATGACTTTACAGATGTACTAAAACTGAATTTTGCAGATTTTCATAAGTGCACGATAATGCCTAAACGCGATAACGGAGGGTTAGGTGTACTAATATAATGTCTGTATATTACAAAAAAAAATTCATGATATCTTATCGTTTCTTATTTGAAAAACCTATAATAAAAAAGGGAAATATTGGTTTTCATCAAAACTTACTCCTTTCTTTCTTGATGTTGTTTAAGGTACACGACAGGCTTCCTAGCAAGTGTCAGCTCTAACTGAACTTCTTGTGGAGTTTCAGAAGAGCCACAGTGAGGACAAAGGTTTGCTCCATTCAATACCAGACTGCACAGTTTGTGGTAGTAATGGCGCAGTCTTCCCTTGTCCCATGAACATTCATAAAATACACCCTGTAAAAATAAAAACTAAATACATCCATTCACTTCAAAAGCAAAGTTCAAGCTCAAATCAAGAAATCAAGTGACTTGTGGATGACATCCAGAACAACCACTAACCTGAGTGCAAAAAAGGCCACAGCATGGACAGCAGTTGTGTTGCCGAAGCCTCTGTCGGTGGTTATCACACAGCAGCATGAAAGGAATCTTTCCACTTACACGAAGAAGTCTGTTGAGAATAATTCAATATAAACAAACAGCTCAATTACAAACAAACACAAAACTAAAAGAAAGACGTATTTATTATATGAATTCAAGTGTATCAAACAGTCCTAAGGAAATTCACACTTCTAAATCAAAGCAGTAAAGTATCACAAACCTTACCTATAATTTGTTACAATATTACAGCATCCAATCATACGGCCATCAAAGGAATCAATGGCCTGGCAGTACACCTCCCCCGTGGTGACAATGGCCAAGGGATTGTACTTGATCCGACACTTACACAACACGTTAGTCAGGGTTGGGGCCGCCTGGGGAACACCAATATATTCAAGACTTATCTACTATCATGCATCATCTTTATTTTCACCTAAATATCTGTATCCACATTTGTCACCTTGCCGGGAACCACAATTCCTTAGATATAATAACAAGACTGAGTCTTACCAGCATTACCCGATTCTGAGTCATTTGTGAAGAAATCTTGCTTCAAAATACCAGAATTGTTCTCATATGTTCCTATTTGTCTCGTTTTGTTCCAGTACAATATTAGTCTATCAAGCACTATGTAGTCCTAACATATCACCATTTCTATCTCCTGTGTCAAGTTGAACATTTAGTTACCAAACATAAGTCCTGATTTTAAGTTTTCCATTAAATATAATAAACTAAAATTTATCTGATTATTCCTGAATACCAATTCTCTCTCTCTCTCTCTCTCTCTCTCGATATATGTGGTTGTTGGGAGTGAAACTGAACTTGGGTTTAACCCATACGTTTGCAATGATGAAAATGTTTAGAGATGTATCGTGACGTCATGGCAAGGAAAGTAGAGAACTGAAGTTGTTTACATGGCCACCATTTTGTATGCCTCTAGTGCCAGTTGTCTCCTAGCAAGGTAAAAAAAAAAAAAAGTGTGTATATATATATATATATATATATATATATATATATATATATATATATATATATATATATATATATATATATATATATATATATATATATATATATATATATATATATATATATATATATAGCTTGAAAACAGGGCGTCTATAAGCGTACGGTACAGGAGAGAAGACCCACAAAGACGGTTATCTTCATTATATCCACTTCACAACGTTTGAAAAGTACGTATCCCATCTTCAGGTACAAAAGGGTTGGAGGTGGAGTCTTTGTAGTTTCCTTGCAAGGAAACTACAAAGACTCCACCTCCAACAGGCTAAGTCTCTCTGTGACTTGGAGTTTTTGTTAAGATCCTCCTTTTGTACCTGAAGATGGGATATGTACTTTCCCGAAACGTTGTGAAGTGGATATAATGAAGATAACCGTCCTTTGTGGGTCTTCTCTCTGTACTATATATATATATATATATATATATATATATATATATATATATATATATATATATATATATATATATATATATTCAGTGTCTGATGTTATATTTTGGTCTTATGATGGATTATGTCACGACCAGAAACATGTCAGGATCTTTTAGGGAGTTTGTGTGATAGTGAAATAAGGTCTTTACGTGTAATATCAAGTGATAAAGTGATGGTCAGTGAACTTGGTCCACTGTTAGTATTATAAGAAAAATTGAATGGCGTTGGGGTGAACCCATATGGGATGATGCCTTTACAGTGTCCATACTGTACATTTTTTTTGTTTATTCTTTTATCTCATCAGACTTGTATTTTGGAACATAATTTTAAACAAAAAAGCATCTTTCTCTAAAATGTTTTTATTTAACCTTCTAGTTGCTTTACTGGTTGAAAAATAGGCTGATAATAAATAATGGGTTCACTTTACATGCAGTTAGGGTGTGATTACACCAAGTGAATCAAACTGATTCAATTTATGAAGAATCAACATGATTCATGAATCATGTTGATTCGCTGCATTAGTTTCAATGTAACCATTTACACCAGGCTAATCAAGTCAATTTAAATCATGGATATTCATGGAATCAATGACTGGTTTGGATCCATTTTTTCATCATTCAAGGCAATTCAGCCAAGGAGTAAGCACCATGCTAATGTACGTCCTAATCAATGTAGTTCGAGAATGATGTGCTATATATGATCCTAGTGATTCTGTGCACCAAGATCATGTACTTGTATTGTACTGAATCATAAAAGGAATTGCTGTAGCCAATGAATTACTGACAATATTATTCTGCATATTTTGAAAACAAATCACAACAGAAAGCATTATGGATATGCTTTCTTATTTTCATGTGGCAACTGTACGGTGTATCGTCTACTTTTGAAATGCATAACATAACGTAACCATCAGTCAGCCAGGCACCAGACAGAGTTGGGGAGGGATGTAAACTTCCTGCTATTCATCCCTGTGCCTCTGATTTCGTTCACTAAATACTACGGTAAGGCATGTCACATAAAGTAAAAGTTAATATGACAAAATACTAAAATACTAAAATTAACATATGTCATTGTTTTAATATCCTCTTGATATCCTCCATAAGCCTAAATAAAAAGTAGATATGATAATATGGTATCAACTGGTGTGCCCATTTCTTCATCGGTGAATGTAAGTAGCAGAGAATCATTCTGTCCTGCCACTCAACAGCTCCACGTGGCAAGACAGAGTATTCTCTCAGTGTCACGAACTGACATGGCTTCTGCTGTAGGCCTACTACTTCTTCTTGGTGACAGGCTCCACCAACATCTTAAATTATTCTGTGGTTATCCTAAAAAAATCATAAAACTTCTCCTGATATTGACCAAATCTGGGAACAAATGTCCAAAGCTCCCAAATTCAGGTCTTCTAGAATTAATGGCATGAATCGATATTCATTGCTGATGCCTATGCCAATGCTACTTCAGCCACTGTAATAATGCTACTTCTGCAAAAGCTAATATGTCCATACTTCCCAAAGGCTGTCTTGGTACTGAATCATCTGAATGATGGGAATCGGATGTGTTGTGACTCAGTCAGTTGGAACTATGCTGATTCAAAATTATTAGATTCAGATGATTCTTCATGAATTTAATTAATTCAATTCACTTGGAGTAAATGCACCCTAAGGATTGACCATACTACAAAAAAAAAATGTTTGTGTAACTGCATAATATCTCAAACTACACAAAACTTTGAACTCTGACAATTACACATTACTTAGACAAGTGATTCAGGTAACTCTTAGTGTCTATTTGGTGGTAATAACTTCAAAACTTTTTAGTAATATTTTTCATTTGGCTGTAAAGTTTTACCCCCAACAACCTTGTATACATCAAGGCAAAAGATAAACCAATAATTGTAGACTTCAGTTTGCAAACTTCTGCTGTCCTTAGCAGAAAGTTTAAATGTTTTCTTGATACATGAGTAGGAATGAAACCAATTCATGTACACCAAAGATAAATACTGTATGGAGCAATGCTGAAAATTATGGCTTCTAAGTATCCCAATAAGCACACTCATACACATACATAGCTGTATAAATATTCATAAAGATCTTCTCAAAATGTAATAATAGTAATAGTAGTAATAATAATAATAATAATAATAATAATAATAATAATAATAATAATAATAATAATAATAATAATGAAAATGGAAGTAAAAACATAAGAAGAAACTTTCCAAGCCTGCTCCCTTTACATCTCAGTCAAGTTTACAAACTCCACAGAACTTTCTTCCCTGCCTTCGGTTTGGTAGCTCTCCATATGATGGGAAAGGTCGAGAATGGCAAGGAATATGCATACTCACAAGACTAAAAGTTTAGAAGCAATACTACTGTTATACCAAGGTTTTCAAAGCATGTAAATACTAGGGTGAGTCAATTAGCACAACTACTTAAGGTATATCAGTAGTCAGCAAGTAAGCAGCTTTCATTCTTGCAGTTATTATACAGAAAATATGCAATAGGGAAAATAATAAATAATAATAAGACATACAGATTGCACATTCCCTTGCTGATAGCTCTGGGTCAAGTTCACAGGTGGAGACAGGATATAGCAATGGTGTTCCCCTGGTGAGGCTGGAGTCTGAGGGCCAAGAATCTCCGTTGAAAAAGTGATGATACAGGCAGTGTTGACAGCTCTTACTGACCTAGCTTTGGGTCAAATCATGTAATTCTACCTTAACACAAAAACATCTACTACACACATGCATGTGTATTTTACCAAATACCTTTCTGTAAATGTACTACTTTTGTGAATTTGAAAAAGAAATACTGCAGAACAGTGAGAAATATAAAGGAATTTCCTTAAAAACATTATTTCAAAGAAATCATTCATACTAAGATAAAAGTAAAAATAAAATATTCAAGTTTCACATGCAACCAATACCCATACAAAAGTATATTGTACCATTAAGTTAAAAACATACAACAAAATAAGAACATAACATGCAGAGCTATAGTCTTTTAGTATTTAGTACCATGTAATACTTGAAATACACTTCAAAAGCTGGAAAACTTAGTTTGCAGTATGTTTAAACAGCTACTACTTTTTTCCATAAAACCCTCAACAGAAATACTTAACTTGGAAACACAACATTTTGCAATATTTACCCATACTACCACCAATTTTAATACCATTCCCAGTTATTAGTTCAGAAAATGCAAGCTAAAATTTGTGCTATTTCACTTTACTTTGATAATTAGGTTCCAATTCCTATCGTTGACTCCAATGACCCTTTCCATAACCTATGAAAGCATCCACGAGAGATCATATTCCTTTCCTTACTTCTTTTTGATATCTAATTTTCATTAAAAATATAAAAGTAGGGATACTTTTCAGTTAAGTCCAACTGAATTCTTTCTTGCAACTTTTGTTGAATATTATAAGTCAAAATGGCCAAAAAGTATACTAAAGAACTTAACATCAGTTAATACAGATGACCAAATAAAAGACCATTTACCATGCAGCATAATGTAGAGGATTGCAGGGGTGTAACGTCTGAAGCTCTAAAGCCTACCTACTTTGAAATAAAATTGTCATAAATAATTCTGCAATGAAAATTCTTAACATGGCATTGGGGGCATTTTTTTCTATATCAAGTAAAAGAATAAAGAAAACTAATTTGTTCATCCAACCATTTTCCATTATCATGTCTTAAGATGAATATCACCTCAACAGACACAAAATGCAAAAAAGTAAAAGCAAAACATTTCAACAATCACTTACCAACACTAGCAGGTATAAAGCCTAAGTTATTGTTATAGCTAAGCATCAACCAAGTATCAACAGCACAATGGTACTTACAACATAGGCTGATCGACTGCTGATGGGTTTAGACTGGCTCTTGCCGGGCCCCTCTGGTGATTCAGGAGCCGCAAAAGACAGGCCATGTGGAGAACTGTGTCGACTTAATCTTTTGCTCTTCCTTACTCCTTCACCAGGCATTCGAGCCTCACCCAGAGAGTCACTAGAGTCAGAGTTATGACCTTCAGGCACAAGATCATCCATCTTTCTCTTACTAAAACTGTGACGTCTCCTGGGATGCCGCAGGCCTTCATCGTGGAGTGCCAGGTTCTCTTTGCTAGCCTGACATGGCACTTCTACTGCCTCTGCACCCTGCAATTTGTTGCTAAGTGCTGGAATTTGTGGTGAGTTGTTACTAATTTGGTTTGTGCCTCCTGCACCATTCTTGTTAGAAGCTGCCTCTTCAGGTCTCTTGCTCAGTGCTTCTCCACCATCCTCTTCAGGTACTTGAACTTCAACCTCTGCTCCTGGAGAGAAGGCAGATTCAGAGGCTGAACAACCCAATTCAGGTGTGCTAAGTACTTTGGAAGGTGATGTGGAATGTTCTTTCTCAGTAACTTTCTTTCGGATGATGACAGGGTTAACTTCTTTACGTAGTGAACTATAGACTGGCACACCGGGAGGGGCTCTTTTTGTCCTCATTCCTTTTCCAAGAACTTCGGTCTGGTTTGATTTACTAGTACCACATTTCACTTCAGTGTCTCTATGATTCTTTACTTTTGATTGACTTTCTACATTCTCTGACTTTACTGTTTCAGGAGGACTGCTGCTTTCTACCTCTACTGCATCTTCATTTGATGCTACCAAGACATCAGGCTTTGCAACTGTACTTTCTTCTGAAACTTCACTTTCCTTAAGATCACCAACTGATACTATTTCCTCTTTACCATCTAAGTCATCTTTTATTTTTTCAATATTATCTTTTTCTTCTTCAAGCAATTCACTTTTAATGGCCTTATCAAACTTGTTACAAACATCAGTGACCTTTTCTTCTTTAACATCATCTTTTAATCTCTCAGCATTTCCATCACTGTTGGCAAGATCTGTAGAAACTTTCTCAAGGGTACGATCTCTCACACTATCATCATCTGCTGAAGGATCTGGGGTCTCAACATTATCCATTTCAATATCATTTTCTCCTCCATCAGAAAGTCGATCGTCACCAACATCATGATCCTGATTGGAAAGTTGCTCTGATGGAACATCTTGTGAAGATGAATCAACTGACTCCATGTCTATTTCCTCTGACACAACAGAATCTGATTCTTGAGATGTATCTAAGCAAAGTTTGCCTTGGTTGAATTTGGATTTACCTTTCTTTTTCCTTGTGCTAAATGAGTAACTAAGTCCTTTGAAATGCTTCTTCTTTTTTTTGCCTGTCTTAGTGAATGCTATTTCTTCTTTCTTTTGTTTGAAAAGTGGAGGTTTAGCAGGGAGTGTTGGGGTATCTTGTTTCTTTATTACCTCTGGAGCGGGTTTTGGTGTTCCTCTTTTGCATAAGGGAGATAAATCTGAGCTCCCCTCACGAGACAGCAAAATTCGTTGAGATCGTTTTAACTCAGACTGTGGAGTGGAATCACCACTCACTGGAGTCATACTGCGCCTTGGCTGATTGAGTGATTCTGTTTCCAAGGTTCCCTCTTTTTCAGATTCTGTTTTTCCTCTTGATCTAGTTGACATTGTAACCACAGAGCCATTATTAGTGGTGGCAGCATTTCCAGTATCTTCACAAGGTGGTTTTATTTTGCTCTGACTTTTACCAGAACCAAGTACAGTATTCAGCTGATCTTCAGTTTTTTCTCCTTCTACTTTCACTTTACCTCGTCCTTTGATGTCACTAATTGGTTCCTCCTTAAATGGGACCTTTCCCTTTCCCTTTATTTGTGCAGCCACACCAAGTACCTCACCTTCACCCAATCCTTTTGTACTTTTCACACGGCTCTTGGATGAACATGGTGAATCTGAGTTGGCAATAAGCGAATCTTCCTCAGAACTAGAGTGTGTCTTGCCTCGTCCTTTTACTGGAATAGTGGGCGATTCATTTCCAGAGTCATTTCCCTCTTCCCCTTCAATTGTAGATTTGCCCCTTGTCCTGGCTCTTTTCCTCCCACGAGTATCTGGAGTAGTTCTTTCATGTGACAAAGTCTCTTCTGTTTTAGATTCTGTTACTTCTGGGACTTCTGAAATTCCACCTGCCTCCTCACCAGAATCTTTCTCACTGCCTGATTTCCTTTCCTGTGTGCTCCTCCTAGTTCTTCCAGGAAAAGTTGGAGATGTAGGTAATGGAAGGTTTTCTAAGCTTTCTTTCCTAATTTTCTTGAGAGCACTGGTTATGGGGTTGTGGATAATGGGAGTCACAGTGGTTATGGAACTTGCCTGGTTGGCTGTGGTCTCTGATGTCTTTTCTGGAGTATCAATCACTTCACTTTTTCGTTTTCTTGTAAGTCTAGGAACTCGAGCAGACTTTCTTGATTCGAGGGTAACAGTTCCTTCCTGAATGCTTGCAGAATTGAACTCACGAGACATCATCTCCAGCAACTTGTGCTTTTGGTCTCCACTTTGTGATGAGGCTTCCATGATTTCTGCTTTCACTTCACTTTCTAAATAATTTTCAGCCTCTTCACTATCAAGATTGCTTACTTTTTGTTCAGCGTTTTCACATTTTATTTCTTTATCACTGTCTACAAAGCCAGAATTTGAATCTTTGTTTTCTAAAACATTTACTTGTGTCTTCTTGTCAAATGTGAGAGTATCAATCTCTACTTGTGTAGCAATTCCTTCCTCAACATCACTCTGGGTTTTAGAAGCTTCATTTTCTGTTCTCACTGAGTGCCTGGGATGTGCTGTACCCTTCTTCCTACAGAGTCGAAGTCCTTTCTTACGATACCTGAAATAAATAAATTTTACAGAATATAGAGACAAACTGACTTTACAAAATATCAAAATACATGGAAATAATGTTAATAAAAAATTAAAAAATAAAATCTCCCAACAGGCTGAACAAACCTCAGACATAAAAGCCTCTTATATCAGCGGGTGACTCTAGTAAACTAATACAATGACAATCTTGTTTCTGTAACAAGACATCATTCCACAACACAACCAAATTTTATATTTCTCGATGTGGAATTTACAACATTAATTAAATTCTCATTTTCAAAGCAACCTTCCAATGTAGCAAACACACAGACAGCCACACAATATACTATCCTTTTTATTTTGATGTTATGGCTTTTCTCCTCATTTGCTTTACTTTTAAGTTCAATTGACTCATTCTCTACTGATCCCATTCTCATTTTAACATCATCACAAAATACATAAATGGTTATTTTGCATTACAGTAAAAAAAATAATAAATGATAATAATAAATCATTAATTAATTAATTTTTTAAAAAAATGTTAACCGGTTGGTTTCTCAGCAATGCAGGAATCATCTTATTTACATCTAATCAACTCATGTTTTTTTGTTGCTGTTTATTTCACATATTTTTTCCAAGCTATTCATATCTCAAATTTCTTCACAATTTTTCTCCCCAAATAACAATATGATTGGATATAATACATGTATCTACCTTCCCACTCCTTTCACATACTCCATGTCTTAAGATCCTCTTGTCAACTCTAAGATATTTTTAATATATAACATAATGCCTAACCATCAAATTAATTCATCAATAACAATTTTTTTCATAAATGTTTGAAACATTCCATGTATCAAACATTTTCTTTTTCTTTTTCTATTGTATGCTTTGGGTGATAGCAAAAGCACATCAGCAACTTCTCCATAACATCTACAATGAAACAAAAATGACATGATCTTTAATTTCTCAGGATCAAATTGTGTGAGAAAGATAATTGTCAACCAAATTTGTTCTGGTAAAACAGACCAGACATCATAGGGACAGCACAACTGGTAGCAAGGCAATGGAGATGATGAGCTGTGCCCAGTTATTGTAAACTTCATTTCTCAACACCTTCTTCCATTCTAGTGTCTTGATATCCATGATGACAAGAAAAAAAGTTAGAAGTGTTGTGTAAATTGAGAAAACAAGCTGAAAATCATTGCCACCCCCATCAAAGAAAACATTTGTTTATAGTACTACAGACTACCCAGAGTAATGTGAAAAAAATCTAATATTCAAAACTTATACATCAGATAATGAAATTTGGGTAGAAAATACAGTGATACATTGTTCACAAATGCTTCCTTAAAATGAAAAACCTGCTACAGTCCAGACCACAAAGAAACACATTAAGGAAAGAACATTGATATAATTAAGTTATTTCAATAAATAGAACAGTATAATAAAAAAAACATTCTTCCATTACTATTAAATAGAAACATCAACCCCCAGTACATTCTAGCATTTCAAACAAAAGGAATAGAAACCACGATTCTTAAAATGGTACAAAGGAAGGATATAAGGGCAGTAATAGAAAAGGAAGGAGACTCAGTGAGGATGACAGCAAGACAGGGAGCACAGGGCAGGGGAGACAGATGTGGAAAGGCCACAAGGAGAGGCGCCGCAAAGGTGGGGCAGGAAAGCAGATGGGGAAGAGAGGAAAGGATGCCACAAGAGGGGGAGAGGTTGGGGAGGGGAATGGGAAATCAAGTGAGAATGAGTTTAGGCATCACACTAGAACTTTGTCAACTTTTTCCATCAACCTTCTAAAGACTGTCAACTTTTGTCGACATTGGTCATCAAACACAAGCTCGCTTCTGCCTTTGCCGCGCTAGTTTACTGTAAACAAACATGGCTCCTTCACCTCATGAAGCCATTGCTAGTTTGCTGTTGTTATTTTGGGCCTCCAATGCTCTCTATGAGAAACTTTTTAGAGTTTTGTCCACTCGTAAACAACAGAGCTGCTCATCTTGGCCAGTTGCTACTTAAAAGTTCTGCCTTAGAGTGTCACAGTCCTAGAAAAATGTAAACAAACAACCAAGCCACATTTCACTACTAGGTTAGAATATATATATATATACACTATATATATATATATATATATATATATATATATATATATATATATATATATATATATATATATATATATATATATATATATATATATATATATATATATATATATATATATATATATATATATATATATATATATATATATATATATATATATATATATATATATATATTCATCAACTTAATAATATCTTATTAAGTTAGGATAATAACACCATTCCAATTAACCAAAAGTAAATTTCGTTATAAAAGTGTTTGATTACAAACCATAGATCTTTAGGTGCACCCCAGGGTTGCGTATTGTCACCACTACTGTTTTCTCTTTATACAAATGATTGTAGGAGTCGAAATGAGTGTAATAAGATATTTAAATATGCAGATGACACAGCCATTGTCTCACTTTGTGTGAATAATGATGTTATTTATAGAGAAGAAGTTAACAATTTTAGTACATGGTGCAAAGATAACTTTTTGGAACTAAATGTTAACAAAACTAAGGAAATGATTATTGATTTTAGTAAGACTCCCCGTACAACATGAATCTTTGGAAATCAATGATGAAAATGTTGACGTGGTAGAAGAATACAAATACTTAGGAACAGTTATAGACAATAAACTCAATTTTTCTTCCCACATAGATAAAATATATAAGAAGGCAAATTCAAGAATGTTTTTTGTTAGAAAACTATGCAAGTTAAATGTTAGTAATAAAATACTGGATTTGTTCTACAGCAGTATACTACAATCATTTTTTTCATTTTCTATATGCTGTTGGTATGGAAATAGTACTTTGGAATCTAAAGGTAAACTAGACAAGATAATAAAGAAATGTAGCCGATTAAAAGTAAAAAATACAAAGCCACTGTTGGACCTGTATAAACGAGCGGTTGTACAGAGAAGCAATATCATAATAAATGACCCCAGTCACCCTCTGCACTTATGTTACGAATTGTTACCATCTGGCAGAAGGTGGAGGTCAGTGCAAGGCCGAACATCTCGGTATAGGGAGTCATTTGTTCCATCTAGTATTAGGATAATGAATGTGAATCAACAGTTGTAATGGCAGGCGGCTCAGAAGGATATCAGCAATGTTTTTAATGTTTTATATTTATGTTTTTATGTTTTGGGTAGTTCGTGATTGGAGATGAATAGATGTAATTGATAGCTTTGGTAGTTTTTCTACTTTTACAATTTTTCTTTATACTCTGACAAGCACAAGACAAATTCTCTGTAAGAGCAATAAAGTATTATTATTATTATTATTATTATTATTATTATTATTATTGACTAAAAATTGATGGCGGAGGAAAACTGCATTTTAGCTGACTCAAGACAACAGAGAGAGTCGATGGAACAGTAAAAAGATGATAAATCATCGACAGCGACGGAAAAAGTGCTAGTGTGACTTAGCCTTTAGTCTGATGTGGCCAACACATAAATGGGCCAGGGCAGTCTCCCAGCATCTGGTGGAGGTGAGATGGGTTGGACCAAGGGAAAACAAAGAATTTGACCACCCAGAGTTTATTAGTAGCAAGAGTGGACCAGAAGGACTGCCAGTGGGTGTAAAGAAAAGACCATAAAACTGGGAAATAATCAGAAACAGGTAGCAAGGAAAGATAAGGAGTAGGAAGGGCCAAAGAATCAACAGCATTATTACCTGGGATTCCGACACGGCTAGATACCCAGCAAAAATTGACTGTTTTGTAACAAACAGAAAGACGGAACAACCAGACTTGGATGAGAAGAAAAAGAGAATAAAATCAGTAATAAGAAGAAGCAGGGGTGCAGCAGATACAGTGGAGGGCAAAAGCATTGCAAACAGCTCAGTAGTAAGGACGCTAGCCTTGAGAGGGAGATATTACTGGAAAGAGGTATCAGGGAAAAGGACAGCACAGCCTGAGCCAGCAGAGGACTTGAGAGTCATCAGTATAGATGTGGATGCTATTAGAATGAGTAGGAAGGTGAGACAGGAAGTGGAAGCGAAGGACACCAGGAGGGATACCAGATTTGGGGGAGGTGGGAAAGACAGACAAGCAAAGGAAAAGAGGGGAAAGCCACAATGGGGTAGAGGAAGGGGGACTGGGTTTGGGACAGAGGTGGAGACCAGAAGTGGAGGGCTGGGGAGGGGAGACAGAAGGAGATCAAGGCAGGAGAACCAGAATAGGAGGAAGGTACATGGGAGAAGACCAGAAGGGAGGCAGAGAACCAAGGAAGGAAGAGGACAATATGGGAGTAAAAGAGGAGAATGGGGAGTAAAAGCAGAGGCAGAGGCAGGGTGAGGAGAAGGGGTGAAGCCCTGACAATGGGCTCCCTAGCAGGCCTCACACAATGTGAAGCAGTCCCAGAAGTGAATACCAGCAACCTCAGCCTCAAATCTGTATGTTGGGAAGCAGCAATAAAAGGAGTTGTGAGGACCTCTGCAGTTGCAGCAATGTCAGGTAGGAGCTAGACATTCTTTGTGGCTGTGGCCCTGGCCACACAATAGGCAACGAAAGGCTGAATGGCAGTGATGTTTAGGATGGCCAAAGTACCAAGTTTCAGCACTGGCGAGGTGAAGTGACATATGGTCGGATGAGATGCAGGACCCCTCCTACGTAGACGTGAAGGGTGAGATCATGACGTTAGAATCTGGGCAATGTTATTTGGGATCTTCTGGCGATCCCGGGGAGACAGAATGTAATAGCGGACACTGACAGCGTCATAATCACTAAGAAGGTTGAGAAGGTCAGCATTGCAATCCGACTAGGCCCTATCATCAGTTGGAGAGATGGATATGGTGCCTGTACATGTATTGAGATAGGCTTAGGGAAAATCCACAGAAGGGAGTGTTGGATGAGGCCAACAAGTTGGACATGGACCAAGAAGCTGATTGTACATGTACAAAGCAAAAACAGTCAGGCTTTGTCCAGAAATGGACCTTGCCCACCTGTTCCTGGAGGCAGCGTCAGAAGAGTAAGGTGTTCCCAAAGAAGAAAGCGGAGAGAGGAATGACAAAAAAGCAGTCCCAACACTCAGGGGCAAAGAGGAGATTGTAGAGAGAAAGATAAGATGTGTTATGAGAGGAGCCTGTCCAGGACTGTGTCGCCATCTTTCCAGGTGGCGAAACCTAGAGCAGATCAGGAGGGAAGACGGTTTTGGAAGTCCTAAGAAAGGGAGGGGGGAGAGAGAGAGAGAGAGAGAGAGAGAGAGAGAGAGAGAGAGAGAGAGAGAGAGAGAGAGAGAGAGAGAGAGAGAGAGAGAGAGAGAGAGAGAGAGAGAGGTGAAGGAGCTAGCAGTAGACACAGAAAGGGAAAGAGGAGCAGCAGGGTGGGCATCAGAAACAGAGGTAGCAGAAGGCAGAAGAGACGAGGAGATGACTGGAATGCGGGCGGGCAGCAGCAGCAGCAGCAGTTGTAGTAGTAGAAGAGGAGGATGAGGAACACTGTGTCAGACCCTAAGCAAGACTTGGGGTCAGCAACAGGAGGGATGGAAGGCATGGGAGATGAGACAAGAATAGAGGTAGAAGATGAGGCAGTAGAAACTGGGAGAGGAGCAGAGGTACAGGGAAGCATAGAAGTGGAAAATGGTGGCGCTGAAGACATCGAGGGCCAGGCCTCTTTGAGGTCGGGTATGTCATGGTGGAGGAAGAGAGCAATAGTGTAGATATCATGGTTGTTTGTGGCTGTTGAGCGAGAGCATTTATTGGGGGTGAGAATTTATCCCCAGGGGCCAGTTGAACAGGCAGATATCATGGTTGTTTGTGGCTGTTGAGCGAGAGCATTTATTGGGGGTGAGAATTTATCCCCAGGGGCCAGTTGAACAGGCAGAGTGGTAGTCGAGGGCTAGATGAGATGCGGAGTCAAGGTCAGTGCCAAGGAAGATGAGGTGGGGGGTCACATTGATGAGAGGCATACCCCAGCACCCCTATAGGAAATGTTATGGCCATGGTGAGCCAGGTTAAGAGGAGGGAAATAAGGAAGTCCACCACTCAGAGCCTTCATGATGGGTAAGAGCAAAAGGAGAACAGGGGTATTGTGCCCCTGGTCCACTGAGGTCGTTCACAACTGGGACGAGTCCAGCCTCACATCCCTTCAGTACGGCTCTCATGCCTTGGGAAAAGGGAGGGAGAAGGAAGGAAAAGGAGAAAAGAAGGAAAAGAGCAAGGCAAATTTCGTCGGTCTAGGGACTGGTTCGAGGCCCCAAAGCATCAGGCTGCAGTCCCCATACCCAAAGCCCTCCCCCAGCTGGCAATGGAACTTGGTATGAGATGGTGAATAATTGGGGGGAGAGAACTTTAGTCCTGCAGTGGAAGTATAGTGAAGAAGACTGAAATATAGGATCAAATTATACAACTATTTTATGAACATATTCTTACACCATTACGTCACAGTTTGTTGTGTTCATAAATCAAACTAATAACCACTTTATAAATAAATTGAACATCACACTGAATAAAAAATATTGCGTATGAATGTCATATCTTCCAAAAGGAAATAATACAGATTATAAGATAGCATTTCTTAATATAAATTTAGTGATTACCCACTGAACTGATGCTTGCTGCCCATTGCCACTAATCAAACAGAACTCAAGATAAGTAAAACTATGCAATTAAGTTATACATTAAGGGCTGCACACTACAGAGCAGACCATTAAAAGCAATTAAAGAAAATTTCTAGTTCTTGACTCAGACAGCAGGAGATGAAAGTGAAATACCTAATGGGAGGGAGGAGACAAAAATTTTACTGTAACAGGAGCCACCACCAACAACACAACTGATGACTGTTATCCTAGTTATCATGCTAGCTGTCTCACCTGCCCTTGTATTTTTTCTTCTTGCCTTTCTTTGGCTTCTGACCTTTGGCATTTGATCCAACAGGAATGTTCTTGCTCACTGTTCTCCCCTGAGCTCCTAAACAGGAATAAATAAACATTAGCACAAAAACCCAATATGTTTGTTTTATATTGCAACTGACTATATATTTCACTTTTGCACTTTAATTATTAATATGTAACCAAAATACATTCCTCTATTGAGAATTGGTACACAGTCACTTTCATGTTTTTGGTAATATCCTCCATTTATCAGCACTACAATCAAAAGAAAGTACGGTATCAGGGCTCCAAACACCATTACTTCTTTGAATCAATATCAAATCTCCAAATGCTCAGATTCTTTCCAGTGTAGTGCATTCCCCAAAGTTACATTCTCATAGATCAGTAACAGCAGGTTTTGAAGTCAGCTTTTTTCTCCAATTTGAGATTACACATTCCCAAAAAGCTGCAAAATATCAATGTCACCAGAATTGCAACACTTATTCTTAACTTCAAAAGTATCACATCACAGATGTGCCTGAATTGGAATATTAAATTTAATGAAGAAATACAATGCTCTATTCAACTTCATTTTGTTTTCATATAGGTATTAATGATTATTCTTTGTATTCCATAAATAACACTAAGCTCACAATTCCAAATAAATCCCGAGTTGTGCTCTAATGATGAAAACTCTGATGGGGAATTTAAGCTTCTACATCTTGAGGACTGCTTATGTGGCTGATTGACAAGAAAATGACTGTGAATTGAATTTGGCACATAATACTAAATATCCTGTTATGCTGGATACTTCAGATTCTGGATACCATTAAAGCTTAGCCAGACAGCTTATTGTGAAAATGCAGGTCAATGTTTCCAGTTGGTAAATAAAGGAAATCACTGAAGAGACAGGGTTTGTTAGGTTGCAAGCAAAAACTGCTGTGGCAAGAAGCACCTTAGTTAGCAATAGAGAGTTAACCGAGTGTATTCCTACCAAACTAAAAGCTGACTCAATGCCTGCCACTTAAAATTAGACAATACATATTCTTATATAGGATGTCCTGCAAATTGAAGCACATATTTCAGTATTTGAAAGTTCAAGTAATTCCGAGTCAAAAATAGACTATACACATAATATGCTGTGCTTTGCTTTATCTTGCAAAATATTAATGTGGAGGTTGTGTGCAGCAGGAATTGCTTGTCTAGATGAGCCTCCACCTCCCTCCCTTCTCCTCAGCCTGCTACGTACATATGCTCAAGTGGTGCTGCTGGGCAATATTTTATGTACAATGCATGCGGTCAAAGTCTTACAGAAAACTGGTAGCAAATGACAAATAAATCTTTTGTCAGTGAAGAAAATGTACAGTAGTTGTTAAGTGATACTTTTTAAACATATATGGCAACTACCTTGTTTTATGATAACCTGGTGTTCTTACTACTCCTGCTGTAAATATTCCTGCAGGTTATATGATATTCTTTCTAAGTGACATCAAATTTTGTTTTCACATGAATTTTATCTCTTTATGTATTTGCATTCTAGTACTGATGTGAGAGCTCTGTATTGTTATCTGGACAATACTATCTAAAGCTTCCTTTCCATAACAGAATGAACATCATGTCATGAATATGTGCATGGAGTATATTCAATTTAAAATTACTTGAACATTCAAAGCTTGAAGTATATACCTTAAATTGTGGGACACCACATTTATGAAGCAAAAGTTACATCTGTATAGAAATTTGTCAACTTTTTATAATATACAATATACCTTTATCACTATGTAATGTAACAGATCAATCAAATAACTTCCCATAGAATTGCTTGAAATAATAATAATCTCAGCTTAGCACAGCTTTCTCTGTGATAGTTCTCATACCATGGTCTTTATCTTCAGTGTAAAAAGGCCAGACATTTAGAATTATAGATTATATTTGTTCATCTAAACTACTTTAACCACAAGAGATTACTTTACATCTTATGTCAGATTTTAATAAGTTATTTTGCACACTCCAATTCATGCCTCATACGTCCATTATCAACCAAAATATTCTGACATATCAATTACATAATCCAGGTTTCAATTCAAATTATTTTATAAATATAACAGTATAAGAAAAGTAGAGCAATGGTTTATAATTTTCAAGAAATAGTATAAACTCAAACAAAACAAAATCAAAACTACATAGCCACATTTTAATGAAAAATATAGAATTAATAAAAAAATAAAATAAATACATAATTCTAATATCAACAAAATTTTACCAATTCTAAGATAAAAGTACATTTAAGATATCCTTGAGAAAACTGCAATGAATAAAGTACATATCATGCCAAACTGGTGCAGTATGTGCAAGTAATATGACAAAAAAAGATAGTGTGATAAGCTTACGCAATACCTGCAGAAATTAAATTTTGGTAAATATTTGCAGCATATTCTCGTATGAAGGATTTAACATCAGTATATGGAAAAATTAACGATATTGCCATGATACTGAGGGAGTACCGTGTTACATGTCCCCCTAACACCAACGTAAGAACCATTTACCTGGCTGGTAAGGTTACACTATGGGAAGAAAAATGTACATCACATGATAACAATGGAACATAAAAAAAATGCAGGGAATGTAACTAATGTTTTGATTGAATGTAGTATGCTACTAATGGCTTACTTAGTATATTTTGAATGCGTAAATCTTATTTGGTAAAAAATGGATTAAATCACAAAACTTTGCAATAATTCTTAGTACTGTGTCAGTCACTCAACAAACCACAAACCACAAACACACTATATCCTAAAAATAATATCCTACTAAATTTAAACAAAATAAGGGAGAAAATAAACAAATATAACAATAATAATAATAATAATAATAATATCAATAACAATATTAATAATAATAAATAATAAATAATAATAATAATAATAATAATAATAATAATAATAATAATAATAATATAATAATAATAATAACAACAACTACAATAATAATAATAATAATAATAATAACCAAAACAAAATTTTCTTGAACTTCTAAATAGTTGTCAGAATGTTATTTAAAGGCATGCCTTTCAAAATAACAATTTCCAAACAGGCAAAAAAATAAATCATATTACTCTTCATTTATGGGGACTCAGCCTGGTGTTTATATATATATATATATATATATATATATATATATATATATATATATATATATATATATATATATATATATATATTGAAGTCTATAGCAAGTTGAGCATTATTTTGTCGTGTACCAACATAAATGCACTGTTGGTGATTGTAGTCACCTAAATTCAAGGCTTCACAACTACTACCCTGTCAAAGAGGATCACCACTCAGCTCTAAGATGGCGCAATATGCTGCCAATGTGTCAGCGAGCATGGACTCGTGTTAAAGAGAAAGCACATGGAGCAAAACACCGAAATCCTTGAAAAAGTTAATGACATCAAGACTCAAGATGACGCAAGCTACACTTATATTTAGAGAAACCTACTATCAACATCCAACAGCAACCAGAAGTTTCTCTGCCCTCCAAGCAGCCACCATCCAGCCAAAGCCAAGCTGCAAGCTGATTGACTCTCACAGCCCCACACGCCTCCCGTGTCCACCACAAGCAGTCATAAGAGGCTCTACCTGCTCAGTCTCCTCACTCTTCTCCTGAAGATGGTCCAGACAGGACCGAAAGACATCTCGAGAGCAACATGGATTTTGGCTCGCTCCTCCAGAATCTACATCCAAACAAACACACCCTTGTGCGAATAATACAAAAGCTTCTTTCAAAAAAGAATAATGCTCAAGTTGCTATAGACTTCAACAACACATGCATACTCAATGGCCTCCTCCCAATGTGTGTGTGTGTGTGTGTGTGTGTGTGTGTGTGTGTGTGTGTGTGTGTGTGTGTGTGTGTGTGTGTGTGTGTGTGAGAGAGAGAGAGAGAGAGAGAGAGAGAGAGAGAGAGAGAGAGAGAGAGAGAGAGAGAGAGAGAGAGAGAGAGAGAGAGAGAGAGAGAGAGAGAGAGAGAATTTGTGATATTTAGTTGGTTGTGATGTTTAATGAATAGAGAAATGCAATACCTTTGCATATGTGAATAATCTAATAACAAATCCAAAACATGCTGATGTGATGAAATCTCATATTGCATCTTGTAAAATAAAATGTGAATCTTGCCAAATTAATCACAAGGTGATAAAAACAAAAATGTGCACACACTGAAAATGACAAACAAAATAAGTTTTGCCTTGAACACTGTCAACACATGATAAGCCTAGGAAGAATGTGGTAAACAGGAAAGTGAGGGCAAATATTAGCTGCACAAGAAAGCAAATATTCAGTTGATGTGTCAGTAGCACCCATGAGAAGCACTCCACACCATGAAGCTCCTTTAATTAAGTGGGCAACATCTTGTCACTTATTAATCTTAGAGCAACTGGCACAGTCTGGTCCTGACTGCATCTGGCTGAAGACACTGAAGCTGATTAGAACTGCAGGAAAGACAAGCTGCCCATCAATCACAGTATTCATGCTTAACTTGGGTGACTATCATGTCAAAAAAATATTAATGTGATTATTATCCAACAAAATTAAAAATGGTTTGCAAGAACACAAAGACCTACATACAATGAGTAAAACCTCATTAATTTTTTCTTCCTGCAGTCGACTGAGTTTTGTCTCTTGCCATATCAAAATTTACCTAACTTTCTTTGACTATGAATATTTGTAATCAGTCATGGAGTTGAGATAAAGGCTACAATTTTCAAGAAACAATTTATGATGTAATGCTATGAAGGAATTAGCAGGCCTTTCTTTCAAATTATTCTATGACTTTGTTATTTACAATAAGAATAAATGAACAAATTAATAGATAAATAAGTAAATAAATATGCTAATAGATAAGTAAATCACATAAATAAGTAAATAAATTAATGAAATAAAATTAATAAAACTACATTCCTACTTCCAACAACTCTGTTCTTCATGCATTAATTTGAACTCCAAACCTAATTCATATCACTGGCCATGGAGTCAATTTTGTAGTTTCCTATTCTTCAATATACTTAAGTTTACTGTCAATAAGTCATTTTGTGTGTATTTAGATATGCAGTGGGGAATAATTTTGTTGGTTCTAATATTATAAATTCTTCTAGGATAAAACTTGTAATATCCAGCAAGAGAAAAAAAACAGCAGTTTCAAGTTTAAGAGTAGATTATTTACTCATTTGCAAGTACTTCTCTAGGTACGACTATAAATCCAGAATTGGAATGATACCTGTGCTGCTCTCAAGCAACCTTTACAGAAAAGAAACTCCACAGTTCCCACCATCCTTGAACCTCTTCACTAACTGTTGAACTATCCTCAGCTTAACATCTGTTTGATTTGCAATATATGGGAGAATGTAGCCAGGTATAGCAAAGTTATAATTTCCTTGTATTCATCAATGTTAGGAATGATTAGTGTCTGAACATGTGGAGATCACAAACTACATGTAGAGACAATAAACAAGTTAGGTATTAATGCTCAAACACTGAGTCAGCTTCAGTGTTGTCCATTAAGTGCCAGTTGTTTAGCTTATTTTGTATATAACACTTTCTCAATGTTTTGATTCATATATACCATGAAGAACAATACTAACAATATTGTGTCTTAAATAAAGTATTTGTTTCTAAATAAAGACAATAATTACAAGATCATTATAAGACCTCAATGAACTTTTCTGGTTGAAAACTGTACAGTGTAGCTATTGCTGAGTTGTTGGAAACAGGAACTGAATGGATATAGTATAGCATCAGTTATGAGAACAATATGTACAACTGCATCAACTATCTGTATCCTAATACAGCTTACTGAAGATACATTTCATCATAACAAAGAATCAATACAGAGAAAAATAGCATAATAAAGATTCATAGTACAAAATTCTCCTGGAGCAGGAATAAAAGAAAAAAAAAATCCTAGGCTACTTGATTTTTCATAATTTACAGTGGCAAAACGATTCTTCAATAATTCAGGAGTAACAGTAACTGCATATCCATTCACTGGGAGTGGTGTATTTCCATCTTCCTCGCCCACACAAATTAATGAGGTTTTACCCTGCCGATGGTGCGTGCCAGTCATTCCAAGCGGACATCCCACGTCATGCAAGGTGAACACATGCCTGTAGTGAGGCACTTACTCTTGGACACATGAGGAAACAATTCAGAATAACTCTGTGGGAGGTTGTTTTAACGGGTGATATCAAGAGTTGACACAAAGCTGCAAATTGGCGAGATACTCTACACCGGCTTACTGATGATGTATACCTTTACCACTAATTTCTTCTTGAGAATTCATTCTATTTCCATTTAATGCTCCTTGACCTCAGCCAGCCAAGCCTGAAAACAGGAACAAAAGAATTTCAAGAAGAATTTGTCACTTAGGCACAAGCAATATGAATTACACATACAAAACTATGTTTTGAATGCATATAGCTTGAAAAGTAGTGTTTAATATACTTAGGATATTTTTGTTTTGCAGAAAATCTAACTTTTGCTTCCATTGAAAGCTAGGCTATATGCTACAGAAAAAATCAAGATGCCGTAAGTTGTTGGCAGCAAGCAGTAACTGTCTACAATGCAATCCCATCTCAACCTTTTCTTGTAGTTTAATGTTAAAGCGAATATCATAACTAAATCTAACATCACTTAATAACTCCCAAGCTTAGTCATACTGCAGCTACAATTGATCATCCTCTAACATAAATTTCAGTAATACGATTTTCATTTAACATGTCACAAAAATGCACGAATGCCTTCTTACATTATAAAAAACCACTTAGTCACTGTGGCAAGAGAACCCTCTTCACTATATGTTAAACCAACAACAATGCAGAAGGATCTAAGTAAATGGAGACCTATTGTCATGAGTTTGAAGATTTGATTTTAAATTAGGCAACAGTCTAATAAAACTCTGGCTTCCAGACTTTCACAAAACCCATTGCAGACATATAATACTATAGTATAAAGTGGTGAAAAAATGTCACCAATCCCATTGATGCTAAAGGGGACTTGGGATTTCTCCTGAGCCAAGCTTTTTGTATCTAGCCCCAACATACGGGACCTGGGGAAATGCGGGATTTTCAGGTGGGCAAGAAAAAAATTTGTATTTTCCGGGGAGTAACATATCAGAATCACCAAAAACATGACAAATATTTGACCAGGATAATATATATATATATATATATATATATATATATATATATATATATATATATATATATATATATATATATATATATATATGGATCATCTTTGTTGAGTTACACTTGATCAGATTAGAGAGAAAACATCTTGTCGGACAATGAAAGTAAAAACATACAAATTCATGTTCATATTTAATTTTCATTATTTATTTTTTAAAATTATTGAGAAAATAGTGACTTTGCATATAGTGTACAAATAAGAATTCTTTTGAAATAAAAGTAAGAAAATTGAATATTCTCTAACTAAAATTATTGCTCTTTCTAAGAAAGAGTGCATAATTTTTTATTTGCTTCCCAATTGTGGTGCTGTGACAAATGAAAATGTTCTCATTTTGATAAATAAACAAATAAACAACATGCATACTCATAACATGGTTTATCATGATAACTTCTGCATGAACATATTACTAAAACCATTATTTCTAAATTATTTATAAATTTTATGCTTTCCATCCCAATTGTGGTGCTCTGAAAAAAAGAAAGATGATTCCTGAAAATGTGATTTTCTATAAATAACCAAGTCTGCTGTGACTGGTTCATATCCTTCAGTGAATGTTATCTCACCAATGAGATCTACAGTTTCCTCAGCCAACAGCTGTTGTATTCTCTCATCAGAAAATCCACAGGAATGCGACATGTCAAATGTACCTACGAAAGAAACCAGAAGAAAAAACAGTAAAAGGTATTACACACATGTAGAATGAGAGAATGACTGTAGCAAACATATTTAGCCTGAGTTAGAAGTACTACAGCCCTGTATATCACATATACAGGCCTGTAAACAATGTTTTCCCTCCTATGTATGTTCATAAGTTAATATTTCATAAATGGACTTTGTGGGTCCACTTGGCTTCACAGCCTTTACCTAAGAAGGAAAGAGCATCAACAGCGAGGAGTATGTCTGTCCTCCTCTAGATCTGATGACCAACAGATACTCACCTCAGACCCATAGACCTTGGAGCCAGATGTGTATTAAAAAATGGTGTGCTTTTTCATAACCTCTAATTCGTGACTCCAGGTGGAGTCACGTTCCCGTGATTACTGTACCATTTTATTCATGATTATTTAACTTCATGCCTCTGTATTGAATGTGAAGCAATCAGGTACAGACTCAAGAACTGAGAGGCAGTGGTGGGAATGCTCACTCAGTCATACCATAGCTCATGGCAAATGAAGGTGTGTTAGTCTAAATTACTCATAGTTCTATTCAATTGTTTGCATTTTTGTGTATAGGGTAGCTCCAGTGGTATGAGTGGGAGCCAAAGGGGCAGCAGTCTGAAAAAATTAGGGAACTATGGTTCTATCCTAACCTAATATTCACTGCCGTGCTTTATATAATGTGCTGTGTTTTAGTCGATTCTAATAATTTACTCCAGCGGAAAATGGTAATTTTTTTATCTTACCTCATCCGAGAATTCACCATTCCCACAGATCCCAAAGCTTGATTTGGGATAGAGGGTTGGTGGCATTTTTCCACCATTTCACATTAATTTATTATATGTATACAATGGGTTTTGTGAAGTTCTGGAAGAAAATAGTCGAAAAAAAGGCGCCTGAGTTATAATGAACCATTCCCGTTTCAGTTTATCATTGCGGGTTTTTTTTCCTCCTCTATTTATGTATGTCGTGCCCTGGGCGAGAGTTCAGTCACCCCGTGTCATTCAGAAAATAAAAACATAAATAAAAATTAAGTATAAACTGGTAGGAAATGTAGATACTGATCAGTAAGAGTGAGAAACAGCAGTAAACTCGAGCAGTACCGTGAGCACGGAAAGATGACATTTATGAAATGAAAAGTGGGAGGCGGCGGGGCAGAGGAAGACGATTCCTTCGCATCCTTACTAGCGTTACCTAGCATTACTACCTACCCATACTAACACTCCTGCTACATCCCACTATGTTTACGATAATCTTGGTCAACGACATCAATCACTCTTTTCCTCTTCTTTTTTTCCGGGTCAAAGATCACTAGGATCCCCCTATCATTAGATCTATCTGTTCAAGTAAGCAGCCTCCCACTGCACAAATTATGTAGACCATCATGTACCTCTTGTAGGGAGAAGAGGACCGGATGGTGGGGAGTCACACCCCTACCAGGGAAAAGTTTTCACGGCCTAAGCGGCGGCGTGTCCCTGCTTCCTCCATGCACCTTTGACCGCTTCCTCCCTCTTTCCAACGGGACATCTATTTTACTTATTATTTATTTATTTTTCTTAATGAAATCGTCACTATCCTTAGGTTATAAAATGATCATATGAAAAAGACCACAAAGGAATACTTTTCTAAATGGAAAAAAATAAAATAAAAAAAAAAAAAAAACTGGAGGGTCACATAAAACCACCTTGAAAGGCGAAAATATTCCTTGGGAGAAACTCAGAAGCACATGAAAAAAACACCAACAATATGTTTCATAATTTATCAGTGAATAAGATGAAAGCCTGAGAAAACTGGTAACTCTTACACTAGGGAAGTGTACAGAAAAGAGGCAATATACAAAGTCTTTGTGCAGCGAACTGAGCGAGACCGCTGGAGCAGGACAGGAGAGTCATGCTGTTAGCAAGATCAGTTTGCAAGAAAATAAAGTTAGAACTAGGTTGAAGTTCATGACAGCGAGAGATGCAATATTGCTGGGATAAGAGAGAGATTGAAGCAGATCGAATTGGTTTAGGTAGATAATTTTTGATAAATAATAGGAAGAGTGCGTGAATAACATTGACAGGGCAGAGGATCATATCACCGTCTACCATATCAACAATAGAACGGTCAGAAAGGAAACATGAGATTAGAGTGGAGGATAGAAGCCGTAAGGTAATTTGGTCGTAGCGCCACAGTCACTCGTTTGATGAGGAGACAACTGAGGCACGAGAGCAGCATCATTCGTGTGACGAACTTGCCAGCAGCAGGAGTGAAAAGTTGGTGGTACCAGATTCTCAGAGCATCTTCTTGCCAGAAAAATACTCCCGTGTGACATTCTCTCTCTCTCTCTCTCTCTCTCTCTCTCTCTCTCTCTCTCTCTCTCTCTCTCTCACACACACACACACACACACTAGAGTGTAAAAGGCAAATTGCTTTGCTGAATTAGGAATTATTTGTATGGTCGAAGGGCACACGTTTGGTTTCAAGATTCAGTATCCTTTGGGGAACCTCTGAAACTGGATACTGCGCAGCTAGGGTGGTGTCCTGAGTCCCATTGTATTTAACATCCTCATGGACAAAATTGCTTAATGGCCATTTCCACAAAGGTCTCAGGTGATAATTGATGCTGATGACATCCTCATCCAATGCACCTTTCCTACTGTTTTCAGTGATGCCCTTGAACAACTGTCATCTCTACGTATGTGTGAAGATGGGCCTTGTTATTAATGAAAGCAAAACTACCTTTCAGCTAATAACTGCAGGGTATGTTGTTCCCCCCGGATAAATAATGTTCCTCTCTCTACAGTGCCTACCCACAATTACTTTGGAGTGCCTTTCAGTTACAAAAAGTGTTCTCAAACTGTCACTTATGTGCGTGATATGTGTTTGGCACGACTTGCACCTCTCAGTCTTGGCCAACAGAGGTCTGGAGGCTGGCCTTCCAATGCTGAGGATATTTTATGTCTCTGTGATTCGGTCTCTTAAAGGTACGTTTTGCTCGGTGCGATTATCATGATCATCGCTATACGATGATTGTTCAACGATTATTGCTCCACGATAGTAATGGGTGTACCATTTTGCTTCGAGCGTCAGTGTCTGTGCGATTTTCGGCGAGATAGCACTCACATGGCAAAAGTGTCTCAAAGAAGGTATAGTGTCGCGAAAAAATGTCTTTCAGCAAACTGAGTAGAAAAAGAAGGTGGTTAATTAAATATCTTCTAGCTGAAGAGATGGAAGATGAAGAAATTACTTTCAAAATGTACGGAGGAAAAAGGACTGATACATTTGATGTTTGAATTGGGGAATGAAGAGGGAATGTTTCAGAAATTGATTACAAACCACCTGCGTGAAGACCAGAACAAGTTTGCAGAGTTTTTCCACCTTTCTGTTGAACAGTTCGACTTCCTGGATGAATTGATCAAAGACGACCTATCTAAGGATCTCATCCTCTTCATCGGAAAATCTAGGAGCCATGATGACACACTCCTTCCAAGTCAAATGATCGTTTGCGACTGCGATTATATTCATCCCCTAGCCGTGCGGCTATTTAGGGCCAACGATGATCGTTAGCGACTGTAGCGTCAGTCGCTCAAGCAAAACAGTCCCATTCAAAAACATTGAATTAGTGCTCTAGACAATCGTCTGATGATCATCGTTAGGCCACGAACGATCATCGTTGAGCAATAATCGCACCGAGCAAAATGTACCTTTATCGACTATGCTGCTTCTGTATTGATTCAGTTCAGTGCCTCCCAACTCCTTCCACTTGAGACTCTGCAGAATGAGACCATGTGAATAATTCTGGAATGCTCAAAGACAGCCAAGATAGAGGTCCTCATAGCCGAGTTGCACCTTCTTAGTGTTGTGTCGCATTAAAAAAAAAAAAAAACATATTTACTGGTGATCCATCTCTTAAGCAGTCACTAGTTTTACTGTCTAGTAACCCCAGGAGCCCTGCTAATAGGTACTTCAAGAAAGTAATGACTGCTTTGACTAGTGCCGGCGTCTCAGATGCTGTTATGGGCTTAGCTCAGGCACCGTTCTGTTCCACCTGTGTGGACATCACCAAACTGGCTCTGCCCAAAAAATCGTATCTCTCTCATTTGTTACAGGATCTATTTATGTCTAAATTATCTGAGTACCCTCGAGTGCAACCTGTTCATATGTTTGTTTTTTTTTTTATTATTATTATGGATCCGTTGATGGCAGTAAGTCAGGTTGTGGACTGTTCATCTGTGACTATATGTGTCCCCCGACCAGTACACCGACACCCAGGTTTCCAGAAGGCTCTTTGGTCACCTGCCCTCTACCAGGGTAGAGTTGTATGGCATCCTTGAAGCACTACATATTGTGGCAACTTCTCGTAAAGATGTCTTCCTCTTTGTAGACAGTCAGGCTGCCCTACGCAGCCTTCTCTAACCTGCACCTACAGATTGTGATACTGTAAATAGGTGTATTTCTGTTATTGGCAATATTGAGGAGAACGGTGCCAGGGTCCACTTCACATGGGTGCCCTCACATATAGGCATTCCCTTCAATGAAAAGGCCGATAACCTGGCCCAACTTGTCCTTCACAACGAGACGGTGGACCCTGGCAATGAGTAGACTTCTCACTATGTTAATCGTAGCAATAATGACTTTGTAAATAGTAACATTAGTAATGATCTCCTGCAAGGCTGTGTTGATGGCAGTCCTAGCTGCCTTCATTACGTGCGTGTCTCCCAGGACAGTGATTATACTTACGGGAGGAACGGCACCTCTCAGGATGTTGTGCACATGGCCATGAGGCTCAGGGTAGGCTATAAGTATTACTCGGAGGTGAGCCACTCCCTAATTCTGCATAGTCCCTGCATTGCTGAGTTCAGATCCCCCAGGACTTTTTGACCTGGAGCAGCTTATCTGCTGGCTCCTCTCATAACATTCTCAAGGATATATCCTCTAGAAATACCCAAAGTATATCTATATCTATCTATCTATCTATCT
Organism: Portunus trituberculatus; assembly: GCF_017591435.1. Classification (NCBI taxonomy): domain Eukaryota; kingdom Metazoa; phylum Arthropoda; class Malacostraca; order Decapoda; family Portunidae; genus Portunus; species Portunus trituberculatus. Next base: position 4,626,818 of record NC_059303.1, read on the forward strand.
ATCTATCTATCTATCTATCTATCTATATATATATATATATATATATATATATATATATATATATATATATATATATATATATATACACACGAACTATTAACTTTACCCTGGCTGTGAAGGGATGTAGTCTACACGCATTTCTATTTTAGTGCGGTGAGCTGATGGCGAGTGGTAGTGGCGCTGTTACGGTGGGTGGGCGGAGGGCGATGAGCTTTTAACGAACGAGTGGTGGCGTTCGGCATTGGACTGTGGGTGATGGGGAGCGGCCAGTGAGCTTGAAAAAGAGTGGTGGTTTAGCAGATAACCAACTAGTGGTGGGCGGCGGGCGGAGAGCTTGTAACGAGTGGTGGCGTTGGGTGTTAGGCTGTGGGTGGTAGTGGTTACTATTGAGCTGGTTACGAATGGTGGCGGTAGAATGGTCGTAGGCGGAGAGCGGTGACCTAGTGACGAGTAGTGGCAGTGGGCGGTGGGTGGTGGTGTGTTGTGCCGGAAGATGGTGGCGAGTGGTGGCAGTGCATGGGCGGTAGGCTGCAAGTGGTTGTGTTGTGGGCGGTGGGTGGTGAGCTGGTGGAATGCTTGATATTATTTTAGTGCATTTGACTTGTGCATATGATAAGAGTACTTAAAAAGTTAGAAACACACAATTTTGAACATTAAAGAGAATGTGTTTTGGGCGGTAATGTTGTGTGCTATAGTTGCTGTTCAGTACAAGGAAACAATGCAATCGCCACTGTCCTCAGTCAGTAAGTCATGGTTGCTCGACCGACATTTCGCTAATTTATATATATATATATATATATATATATATATATATATATATATATATATATATATATATATATTTTTTTTTTTTATGAAGGGAAGAGAGCCAGCCAAGGAAAAAAGAAAAGAAAAGATAAAAAAAAAAGGTCCATTTGAGTGCTGGCTCTCTACAAAGGGAAAAACGTCAGCCAAAATTAGGGAGCAAATGCCTCGATACCTCTCTCTTAAAAGAAGACAAGTCGTAGGAAATCGGAAATACAGATGCAGGGAGGGAGTTTCA
>NC_059303.1:4632859-4640359 GCF_017591435.1 Portunus trituberculatus
GCTGGTGGAGAGTGTTGACAGTGGGCTGTGGGCGGTGAGCTGGTGATGGTGGTGGTGTGGTGGGTGGTGGGCTTCGGGCGGCGGGTAGTGAGTCTTTAACGAGTAGTAGCAGTGAGCGTTGGGATGTGGGTGATGGGGAGTGGATCGCGAGAGGTGGCGGCGGGCTATCACGCACCCACCTGCTGTTATACTGCAGCGAGTCTTGGCGTGATGTGTCACGTGGCGTGCAGTTAGTGGTGTATGGATGGTGAGTTGCTAAGGACGCTTCACTGTGTGTGTGTGTGTGTTTTCTGCCAGTGATATGCGTAGTGATAAAGAAGTAAACGTGGAAGAGATGAGCGCTTGTGGCTCTGTGCACTATATGAAAGAAATAGCCGTTAATCAGGTAGTTTGTGGTGATCTAGTAGGAAGCATTAAAAGGTCATACTTATGTATAGATGGAGATGAGGTAGATGGAAGCAGACTGACATTGTGATACAGAAACTACCACGTGTAGACCTCAGGGCTTTTTGCATCTTCCTTTATTTCATTCTGTTGCTGTGTGTACTCTATAATTATAGCTGTTATCTTAAATACCTTCAAAAGTTTTAGATCTGCTGAACAGCAAACTTTTACCTCATCAAGAAGTCATTAACTTTTAGCTTAAATGTTATTGTAGTCTAGTTTTAGCTGATATACAAACACAGTTTTCATTAATCAATTTATTCAATGATTATATTAGCAAATGTTCCTTCACAGGATGAGTTCTTTGTTTAATAAAAATCAATTGTTATCACGAGATCAATACCCATATTATTATAACTAACCTTTTTCTTCAACTGGACATGTCCTGCATTTAATAGACAATATATATATATATATATATATATATATATATATATATATATATATATATATATATATATATATATATATATATAAACCATCACAGCCAGCAGGTACTACATATATAATATAAAGAGTACAAAAGCTGAAGATTCATTGCACCAAGTAACAGTTTATTTTGACGAAAGGTTCATCAAAAATATTTTTAGGCTTGGTTATACTAAATAACAATGGGAAGACAGATTATAAAAATGCCTCTTGTATCTTTCATAAAATGCATACAAAATTGGAATAATGCTTGTGCTATGCATACATAAAATGTGACTATCTTATAGATTCTACTACTACTACTACTACTATAGTACTATAATGCCAAGTGTGTGCACCATCACCACATCAGAACACTACTAAGAGACCATACAAAAACAATTCACAAATACCACTAGTTTGTACAATAACTGTTGATTTGTAGAAAACACCCTTGTAACAAGCATTTGAACATTACTAACATTCATATCACAAAGCATTATGTACCCTTTATTATTGGTTCTTGACATATTAGTTTGTATAAAATATATGACTTTAAGTAGATGACAAAATAGCTGGAAAAAGTTTTATTTATTGCTTGACTTTATCATAAGAAAATTTACATTATTTTCTACAGAAATTACACAAACAAGAGTATGTTAATGTATTCAAAGATACATTATGTAAGTCAGTGTCTTGTCAGTGGACTATTTCAAACATACCCATCAGAACATAAAAGCAGCAGCAGCTATTCACACAAATTGTAACAACTATTATTAATTTGTTCCTTAGAATGTTGCTCCCAATATCTGTACTGTCTTACTGCAAGATTCCATTAAGCACTGTTCTTGTCTTCCTTCAGCCATTCAAGAATCTTTGGTGTGTAGTATGAAATTATGACATCAGCACCTGTGTGAGACATCATGTTGTTAAAAATTGAAGGGTATATTAATTATAATATTGCACAATACATCAAGTGCATGTTTACAACTCAAAAGTTTTTCTCATGTAAAACATACAGCAGTTTTTCCTTATTTTTTTTTTTCTTTTAAATATTCAGTCTACATTTGCAGAATCAATTCTCTTCTACAAACAATGATGCATACAAGGTAATAGACAAATAAATTCAGACACATTTACATCCTTCCTGACAGTGTTGGTGGCTTGTGGGTTAAACTAGTGTGGGTGCAGTTTCAAATGAATAATTTTTAGGCATTATCTTACTATAGTGTAAAGTGAAACAGACACATACAGAAATTAAAATTCTCTCTCTCTCTGATATATATATATATATATATATATATATATATATATATATATATATATATATATATATATATATATATATATATATATCCAGCCAACATTTCCCACATACAAGACTAGAACTGCACAAACAACATTGTTCCCTCTCCTCCACCCTACCCCTTCCCTCAGACAACTCACTAGTCATAAGTGTGCCTCCATGCAACAAAATTAGTATAAATACCAACATTAAGCAGTAAGATTATTGACAATAGTATTAATTATAATATAAAAGAGCAAAGATTTAAAGAAAAAAAACAAAAGCAAAAGAAATAATTTAATTATATGTTATTTTTAGTGAAAATCTGGGATGCTGCATTCCACAGTACCTATACAAAGACTACCAAAGTTCACTAATACCATGCAGCAGCAGCAGATTACACCCTTTATATTGTAGCTAGTCTTACTCTGATATTACAGTTCACAAAGCTGTGCAGTGAAAATTAACTGTCAATTTAAAACAAAAACATTGTTTGAAGAGAGAGAGAGAGAGAGAGAGAGAGAGAGAGAGAGAGAGAGAGAGAGAGAGAGAGAGAGAGAGAGAGAGAGAGAGAGAGAGAGAGAGAGAGAAATATCTGTGACACAAGGGTAACATTCCCACCTGCACGTCGCATGCTGGTGAGGACTTCCATGAGTGTAGTTCTCAGGTTGAAGGCACCGGCTTGGCTCCCATGGTAGAGCATAGCATACTCTCCTGATACCTTCAAAATAAGACATTTCATTACTTACTATTTTCCATTTGATTTCATTACCCTTGTAAACAAACTGCAAGCTGAGCATGAGAGGTGATAGTGTCTGGCTTGCTGACATACATTCTTTAATCTTTAATTAGCCCTAAACCTTTCAAATATTGGTATAACAGCCTGTTCTCATGCCATACATTATAAAGGTGGTCCACAAAATGTAACTGTGCCTTCTATCACCTGAAACTCATGTACGTAGTTTATATTCCATCTCATACCTGATAGATAAAAAGAGGGTGATAAGGGTAGCTGTCTTTGGTTTGCCTGACAACATCAAGGTAAGATATACCAGGCTTCACCATCAGCATGTCTGCTCCTTCCTCCACATCACGCTCCTGATAAAAAACAATAATATGCAATCACTTTGTGGCTGTGTGACAATGGAAGAGGACAGTAAAGATCTGAGGACTAATCTCAACAATGAGATATTCTGTGCTTCTGGTTATCTAAATTGTACTTATTCAGCAGCTCAAAATATATATGAATAATATCAGTGACTGAACTTCCTTTGTCATAAAAAAAATGGCCATTTTTATGTAGTAATGTGTATCCTATTTAATGTTTGTATCACTGAGCCAGATGCTTTATATTATCTTCTTTTAACTCTTCCTCTTTATAACAAACTAGGAAGTTATACTTAACAACCCCTTGCAGTAATCTAGTACGGGTAATCAACAAAATTATCATATAAGTCAGCTAATGGAATCAAAGCCTTACAGCAGCTCTCTTGGCCAGTCCTGATGATCCTGGGGGCAGCTGGTAACATCGGCGGTCACCAAAGGCCGGAGCAGACTTGGCAGCCTCTCTGAATGGGCCATAGAAGGAGGATGCAAATTTGACAGCATAAGAGAGGACTGACACTTGACTGCTTAAATCAGCTGTCTTCAGCTTTGCCTTGATTGCACCGATCCTGCCATCCATCATGTCAGATGGAGCAACAATTTGAGCACCTGTGGTAAAAATGTATACTGATGAAGAAAAATTGTGAATGTCATGACATCAAGAGAGTTGATGTGACTACTGCAATCAAATAATGACAAACATTATATCTAAGAATCCAAGAGATGATACCAATAAACTAAAAGATTACCTGCTTTAGCATAGGATGTAGCCTGCTCTGCCAGACGTTTGATGCTACTGGCGTTGTTTATGGTTCCATCCTCATTCAGGATGCCACAGTGGCCATGGTTAGTGTATGCACACAGACACACCTTGAAAAACACTGGTCTTAGACTTGAAAGTCATTGCATCATTGTCTACTCATACTGCTATTCATGATATACGTATATATTTCAAATACATTCTCTTTTTATATAAACATTTGTAAAATTACTGGTATGTTAAATATATTAATATTGAATTGAGTTTCTAAACCACAATTAGTATTAAGCAGACCAATGCAGCAAGCAATCATCCATCAAAAGAAAGTTTTATTACATACTTACATCACATGCCACTACAAGGTTTGGAAATGCCTCACGCAGCAACTTAATAGCCACAATGACTGGTGTGTCTGGGGTATCAGCGCTTATACCAATCTCATCTTTTGGCATATTGGTTGGCACTCCAAATAGGAGCACCTGTAAAACATAATAAATTTCTATCATAAATACATATATTAAGTATGAGCACTATACTGATTGAAAAAACTTTTTAGAAGTATACAATGTAAGTAAATTACAGATGGATGGAATTCTCCTAATAACTGCACTACATCATTAATACTTACAGAGGAGAGCCCATTCTGCACCAATGGTGTCAAAGCATCAACAAGCTTATTGACTCCATAACGATTCACCCCAGGAAGGCTGCTGATTGGCTGCACAGCATCTGGTTCATCACTGGAGAAATGTAAGTACACAAGTTATATACCTTAATAGAAGCTCTGTACAACTTATATAAATTTGATAGCGGTAAAACATTGTGGATACATTTCTCTCATTCATAATGCAAAGACTCATGTTTCTTTTTTTTTTCATGAGTGCCATTACAAAATACAGTCATTAGCCACCTTGAAGCAAGCAAAGCAATCATCTCATTTTGAATCCCTGCCTCCTCAAAGATTTTACTAGTCTGTCTATGTTTGTCCCCCCAAATCTATCAAAGCATCTCTGCTGATCTCTACAGTAGGACTGTTTGTTTGGTCTCATCATGGCCCCTTTTCTTAAGATTACTTCATAGATACAATAGTACTTCAAATTGCTTCTCTATCTCTGTGATTGGTTATGTGATCTATTTTATCATCACGATGAATAAAAAAATCTTAATACAATAATTTATTAATAACATGAAATAATACTTTAGGCAGACACAAAAATAATGCAATAATGTTATGAGAGATGTATGAAATATAAAAAAAGGTAAATATGATGTTGAACCTACACAACAAAGATAGGGTACATCAGGTTCCATGGGTGAATCTCTGTATTGGAAGACTGCCATTGCCGCAGTGTAGGATTGAAGTAACTGCTGTGCAGTACTCTCTTTGCAGGGGGCTCATAAGATGACATGGTCTGAAAAAAAATTTTTTGCAATAAGATATTTGTATTATACATTCATTATGCACCATGACATTGATGCCTAACACATTTTGATAGCTGATGAACTACTATCTGAAAACTCATGTACTCTTTTTATTTATTAAAATGGGATGAAAGAATTCCCCCTTAACAGATAATTTCCAGCAACATTACAGGTCTGTGAAATGGAATCAGTAAACTTTGAAATTTGCCAGAAAATGCCTCACCCTTTAAAAATTGTCTCACCTAAAAGTAAAGAAAACATTATAATCATGTGACAGACAACACAGTTTACTGACAAGTGACAAACAATAGTTTACTGCCATTGTGGTAAATTTAGACCAATACTTGTAATGAAATGGTGACATGCAGAATTTGTTGGGGAGAAAAGATAGGGATAAATGAATTTCTGACATAGGCACCTAACAGATGCACTTTATCTATATAATGTGTGCACTTTTACCCAACTAATTTCCCAGATTTTCATAGTCCTTATGACTGCTAGGCTTTTTCTAATTTGTTGGTCTCAGGAGAGAGCGCTATGATCCATGCTAATTTTCAGCAGTAATACTTAAGGAGTTTTGTGCCAGTGTATGGAAAAAAGAGTATATTGAATAAAAAATTACTACTACCTAGAGCTGCATTCCTTTTTCATCCTGTCCAGATAGTGTTAGATGACATTTCCTTATATTTAGTTTTTGAGAAGTGCTTGTGTTACATGGCCGAGAGACTGATGCACAACTGTCTGTGTGATTAGGGGGGGGACTAGGCTTTGCTCCCTCTTACTCATTGTCAAGTAGGTAGTATTTACTAACTTAATCCTAATTCTACACCTTAACTTTCCCACCTGGTCCATAGCTTTTGCTGTGAATTGGGAAGCGGATGGAATATCGAAATGGAAATATGGTCTGAATCTGCAGTCATACCAGGTCACTTATTACTGCGATAATTTCCAAGATATTATTAAGGACATGTGTCACTTACAGGATATACGCAAGCTGTATTCAAATCATAGGCGTATCAATGTACCTGTTATCTTTTGAAAGCTTCCTGTTCCAGCTACTAGTAAAACAGGAAGGAGGAAACTTTTGTGGTGACAAGCACGGGTGTAACCAGCATCACACCAGCCAGATTGCTCATTGTTAGTCATTATTACTCAAACTTTATCAAGTGTACGTCCTGCCAACTTTGATGCATGCCGACAGTAGCTATTTGCTCCCTAAATACTTACTATTACAAAAGTTACGTCTGAAGGCAAGCCGGTGTTTTGCTATTACCTCCCGGGTCCAATTCTTCCAGGTGACACTGCTGCGCATGCGCACAATGTCAAGGCAGCACATGAGGCGACATCAAAATACGTATATATTTATGCATCATCGAGTACTTTTTGAGGTTTTATGAGCAAATTACTATTATTTCATTGTAAATGGATTTATCAAAACTGAAATGAAGCAAGTAAACAAGAGTCAGTGACAACAGCACCAAAACTTTTTCTCCCTGAGTCCCTGTGCCAGTTTTTATTCCGCTTTACGGCACCCTATATAAGAATCGTTGGTCATAAGTATACGGATCTTTTTCAGTCCTCCTAAGGGTTTAGATGGTCTTATAAGCTCCGTCCACTTGACTCACGAAAATGTTGTCGTTTACATAGTAGCTGTTACTGATTGACTTGCTCATTTACGTATATTCTTGTAATGTATTCAATCTATTTTCATGGTGTTGATACTCCTCCCTTATGTCTTTGTCCAGGGCAGTGGTATTCATTGCGCGGCTCGCGATGACTCAATTTACTGCTCTCGAAAAAAAAAAAAATAAATAAATGAAAGCACACTTCCACTCATTACAGCATTAAGTAAGTTTGGTCTTTATTTTGCTCTTAATAACAAGATATATAGGCTAATATTACCATGTCTAATTTATCTTATTTACTATATTGCACTAGCAGCCCAGTACTACTTAATTTAGTTGAGTTATGCTAGCTTGTACTAGCTGCGGCTCTCTCAATGAATGTGTTTATCCTAAGTGGCTCCCTTGCAAAAATTAGTGAATAACACTGGTCCAGGGAGTGGATGTCAGGGTCC
>NC_059303.1:4645359-4647859 GCF_017591435.1 Portunus trituberculatus
GACACGTTAACCCCTTCTGTACTGGGACGCATTTTTAACGTGAATTTTTGTGCGATTAGACAATTAGATTTATATTAGGAAGAGTTTATGGAGGTCAGAAAGTTAATGGCTACAGTCTTTACTATTTTAATCCCCACATATGTTTCTGAAGCTGAATAAAATCACCAAATATAGAGCAGAATGAATATGAAAACACATCATGGTACTGAAGGGGTTAATAGGTCATGTTGAAAATTTCTTGTTGTTCTTACTATTTTAAAAAAGGAAATTAGATATTTATTTCAACCACCGAAAACTGAGGTTAGGTTAACTTTAGTGAGTTAATGTTACATATTCTAATTTTAGACTAGGATAGCTTGTCTTGTTCTTCCTATGGGCTTGGCTGGTAATCTGATTAGTGGAGACTGTAACTGCTTCAATTATTAGAGAGAGAGAGAGAGAGAGAGAGAGAGAGAGAGAGAGAGAGAGAGTGTGTGTGTGTGTCTGTAATTCACTGTTTGATCTGCTGCAGTCTCTGACGAGGCAGCCAGACGTTACCCTACGGAACGAGCTCAGAGCTCATTATTTCCGATCTTGGGATAGGTCTGAGACCAGGCACACACCACACACCGGGACAACAAGGTCACAACTCCTCGATTTACATCCCGTACCTACTCACTGCTAGGTGAACAGGGGCTACACGTGAAAGGAGACACACCCAAATATCTCCACTCGGCCGGAGAATCGAACCCCGGTCATCTGGCTTGTGAAGCCAGCGCTCTAACCACTGAGCTACCGGGCTGTGTGTGTGTGTGTGTGTGTGTGAGAGAGAGAGAGAGAGAGAGAGAGAGAGAGAGTGTGTGTGTGTGTGTGTGTGTGTGTGTGTGTGTGTGTGCGTGAGAGATTCACCACGGTCTCTTGCTGGTTACCTAGCCAGCCTTCTCCATTACGGAGCGAGCGCAGAGCTCATATACCGATCTTCGGGTCACAGCCCCTCGAGTTACATCCAGTACCTACTTGCTGGTAGGTGAACAGGGGCTACACATTGATAAGAGGCTTGCCCATTTGCCTCGTCGCGCCTGGGATTCGAACCTGGACCTTCTCGGTTGTGAGCCGAGTGTGCTAACCACTACATTACACAGTGTGTGTGTGTGTGTGTGTGTGTGTGTGTGTGTGTGTGGGAGAGTAAAGTTTGGTGCATTTATTTCGACAGACTAATATGAAGCGGCCGATTTTATGAAGATTAAGCTGTCTTGTGTTGATGTTCTCGCTCTTGTTGTTGTTGTTGTTGTTGTTGTTGTTGTTGTTGTTGTTGTTGTTGTTGTTGTTGTTGTTGTTGTTGTTGTTGTTGTTGTTGTTGTTGTTGTTGTTGCTGCTGCTGCTGCTGCTGACTTGCTGATTGCTTTCGTAAATCATGATTGCTCTCTCGACAAATTGCAACGATTTTTCAACCTGCTTCGTGACACGGTAATAAAAATAAATCATAATTACCACCTTACACCAACAAGCACAAGCACACACGCAGCTAATGACGTGCTTGTCTCATTAGGCAGAGTCATGACAATTACCGCATAACCCCGCCAAAGACTCGCACACAACTCATGTCAACACAATACGATACAACTCGCACCCCTATCGTACAAGTTAGCCAATTACCGTGCCCTTCCTCACCCACCATTACCCTTCCACCTTCCTTCCTTCCCTCCTTCTTCCTCCTCCTCCTGCACTTATCCTTCCTTCCCTCCCTCATCCACCCTTCCCGTTCCTCCCTTTATTAGCGTCCCTCCCGATAGTTAATAAAGTATTGAGCGGAAGGGGAGGTGCCTGAAAACTCTGTATGTGGCCCAGCCCAGCCTAATCCAGCCTGCTTGCCTGCCTGCCTGCCTGCCTGCCTGTCTACCGCTTCCTTGGTGCATAGAAGCCTTGGTATAGGTGACGCTCTGCTCTGTTGACATACAAAAATTGGAATAGTGGCGAGTTCCGGGTTCGGTGATGGATTTCTCTACCTCTGTGTGTGTGTGTGTGTGTGTGTGTGTGTGTGTGTGTGGTGAGGGTAGTGATCAATCAGCTCCATTAACGCGAGAAGATACAGGTCAATATATCTTTTTTTAAGCCCTATCTCTCTCTCTCTCTCTCTCTCTCTCTCTCTCTCTCTCTCTCTCTCTCTCTCTCTCTCTCTCTCTCTCTCTCTCTCTCTCTCTCTCTCTCTCTCTCTCTCTCTCTCTCTCTCTCTCTCTCTCTCTCTCTCTCTCTCTAATTTACGTAAGAGAGGGTTTGCGACCGTTCAGCGCCGAGTCGTTTGCTTCATCGAAAACTCGTCTGCAGGAAACGGACTCTCCGGGACCTCCGACCTTAACACACACACACACACACACACACACACACACACACACACACAACATAAACTTCTGAGCTTATCGACTGGAAGAAATTTAACTTTTTTGGATCACAGGAACATCAGCCACCTGAGCTCCCTTCGTACAATGTGTTCGGTTACTTAAAGTTACTCTGCGTTACATCC